>NW_010115502.1:24941-75719 GCF_000699245.1 Pterocles gutturalis
CCTGCTGAAATGTATCGAGCAAACACAATGCAACCCTGATCTCACCAAGGAACTTCAGTCATTGCCATGTAACATTTATCATACTCATGATATATTCCAGATGAGCATCCTAAAGCCCAGTTTTGGAAGTTAAAGCAGTTAGCAATTTCTGACATAATTCAGATCTTTAAAAAAAAATAAATTAATTTCTCTGATCCCTCTGTTGATGTTCTCGTAACTCAGCTCCCAGTCCTATAGTGACTTGTCTGCAAATCTGAGCAGCTTTACTGATGAGTGGAGCTGCTCACGTTTGCAATGTTAATCATAGAATCATAGAATCATTAAGGTTGGAAAAGACCTCAAGGATCATCAAGTCCAACCCAACACCACCTAACTCACTAAACCATGTCCCTAAGCACCACATCAACACGTAAGTGTGTGTTAAGGGTGTGTGTGAGTTATTGAGTTGGAATAAAATATAAGAATTCACATTATTTTAATTGTTTCGAAATGCTGGTTTGTGATCTTGCATACAAATGTTCTCTGCCATGTATAGAAGATTTCTGACCCTTACAAGAATGAGTTATTGCACGTACTATATTCTTACAACCAATTTATACCAACCCTCAAAATTTTGGGTGAAAATACTGTCAAGTTCTTTGCATGAGCTGCCTCACTGCAAGAATATGGAAAGCCATGTCATTTCAGGTTTTCTTAGTGTCTTTTAATCATGTGCAAAGCAAAATTAATGAGCCAGTTCTCTGCATGTGAAAGAAGTCAGCAGTTCTCGGATATTTCTGTAGGTACACTTTGCAGATTCTGACTGAGGTTAGGAAGATACTGTATCACGAATTAATCTAATTCTGCAGCAGATGTCTAAGAAAATTAGGTGATTATTCTCTGAGAGTACCTGTTCCTCTCTCATGTCTGTAGCAGCCGTGCGGGCAACTAGCTCAGATGAATTGCCTGGTGTTGGGTGAGATAAAAACCCTTGTGATGGGCCATGGGGGACCTCATGGATGAAGCATATAGGAACCTGACTCTGTGGCTCTGAGGACAATTTATTTCTGTGGGAGCACCCAGAGTCAGAAGAAATTTTCTTGTATTATGAGGAAGTTAGATGCCATTATTCAAAAGAAAGGACTTTAAAATATTTCAGAGATTCTGGCTTTGTCTCAATGAATGTGGTACGCTGGGTGAGGCAGGTATTTAGAAGGTTTTGTGCTTATAACGACCCCTTTTTCTGATCTGGATGTGGGCAGTTTTCTGAAATACTGAAAGCACTCTGGTAAATGCTGTTGTTGTTTTGACATCAAATATTACAGAAGGGTTAATCTTAAATATAACTCATCTAGAGGACTGGGGCTTTGGAAAAAGGATGCAATAACTCCTCAAGAGCTAGTACTCGATGTAAGACTACTTCATGGAGCCAGAGATAGTAGTAATAGCCTATTGAAAATCTGAGAAACTACAATCATACAGGTTTGGAAAGTCCTCAGTAAAGGGTGAGTTGGTCCTGGTGGCACTAAATGATGTATTTCATGTCGTACAGAAGCACTTCTTGTTTTCTGTGATGCTAGTAAAAGGGGCCAAGGCAAAACCAGATTGTTTGACCCAAGGCAAATTCTTCTTTTTTAACATTTGCTTTCATCTTGCATTGGAACAAAAAGTTTAAAGTACTTGTAGAAAAAATAAGCCTTTAAAAGATCAGCTGGAAATCACTGAAACATTTTGTTTTGACTTGGTCTGATAGCAATTCACGCCTTCCTACAATTGTCTGATGTTGCATCTGAGCTATGGTTTAAGCCATCTGAGGATCTGAGGAGCCACTCACCGTGTAGCTGTGGGATTAGCAACACTGTGTTACAACTACACCAAGTCAAGATTTGGTTTTAACTGTACAGTAAATCTTTGCCTTCCATTGTCTTTTACACTCCGTGTTTGAATTTTGTGCAGCTGGAGGTGTGAATCAGAATGCTCACATCCTTGGTGGCCTTCAGGAGTGTCCTAGGAGGTCAGATAGTTTTCCTTTATCTTCTGGTTATCAGCAGAAGATGTTCAGTATAGAGGTAGGTACCTCTGAAATGCTTCTGGAGATAAAAAAAAACTGCTTAATCACCAAGTTATGGAGGAATGGTGTCCTGTTATGGTGATCTGGTAAACCACACACACTGAGGTATGTGGACATCTCTCCCATGATACTGGAGCCATTGCTCCACATGTGTTACTAACAAAAAGCACCAGTGAAAGGTTCTCTCACTGGCAAATGTGACAGGCAAAATGCCATCTATGTAAGGTGAAGCTGCAAGTCTCAGCCTGAGGGTGATGGCGAGTGCTTGGTGTGTGACCTGAGCAGGCTGGGAGAGGTTGCACCAGGTGCAAAAGGATCTAGATAAGCCTGGAACGAGAAAATCTCAGACAGGGAGATAAAGCAATAGATAAGAATGAAATGTGTTACATAAGCCATCTTGTCATGATACAAAAGAGGATAAAGACCTGGCAACGAGCATGGTGACCTCAGTTGAAGCCTGTTGGAGTTTTATGTCATTCCATTTTTTCCCAGACACGTGTGGCTTACCCTTAGAGTTAAAAGTCACTAGACCAAATATGTGACTTTCTCTGGGTTCAGTAAATCTGCCCAAGCTGTTGTCTCTAAACGGGGCTGTTGTTCTTTGGACAAGTCAGCGAGCTGGGACCTCCCAAGAGTCGGTTGGTATTGTGGTGCTTGGAACCTTGACACTGACACAATGACAATACCACAAGAAGAGCAATAACCCACACGGCTGTCGCTGGTGATCACCAACAAGCATGGCAAAAAACATTAAATGGTTACGGCACATCCAAGATGCAATTCACTTAGGGACAAAAGGATAAAGAGAGTGTTTCAGTTCAGGACAATCTGGCCTCAGATAGATTTTCTTTGATTGTCTTAATGGATTTTATATGTTTTGGGCAAAAATGATGTTTTGCCATAGGGAAAACACTTAGTTGGAGAATTTCCGGTCAGTGCGACTGGCAAGGAAGCTTTTTCATTTAATCAGATACTTGTCAAGCACACTTCACACGTCCCTCACAGCAATTAAAGGAGCCATTTTCCTGAAGTAAGGAAGGTGTTTAGTTAGACATTATTTTAAATAAAATATGACATGTTTTGTCAAGAGTATCTTCAAAATGACAGTCTTGCTTTATGCTCTGATTTTCTCTCTGTGACTGACTGGTTAGAATTGAAATTTCTTTTAGGGCAATAATTTAGCATGTTTTTAATTATTTTGCCATTTTCCTATGATATTTTGCTCAATAAAAAAGCCTAGAAAATACTTTTTTTTCCTGCAAAAGGTTTATATATCAAATTTCAGGCACGACCATGGAAAGGTGCAGTACATTTATGACCTTGTGTGATTAGTGATCTCTGAATCTAATCTTAAGGTACTTTAATGGACTTATAATTATCTACAGTGTATAGTTACTGCCTTTCCTGAGATTGATTTAAAATTGCCTCAGGAGGCAAGTGCTGTGTAATTATCTGATAAGAACTAAACTTGATACTCTGATGGGAAACTTTTGGAAACACAAAAATAAATATAGTTCAGGACAAAACTTATTGCTGACCAGCTTCAGAAATGAAATCTGTTCTCGCAGGCTGTCTCTGCAGTGACAGATAAAGAAGAAAAGGGGAAAAGCTTAGAACCATTTTCAAGATATCAGCCTAATTTAGCAAACGTAGTGGAAGGTGGGCTTGCCCTCTGCCACAGATGTTCTTACAGAATCATAAGCAGAAGAGAGGAAGGTGGTGGAGAGATATGTATGAACTCCTCTTACCCAGATGTTAGACAATAGGTTTTGTAAAAAAATAAACAAGGTTCTCAGGAGATTGTATTTAGAGAAATTAGCGACCACAGGAAAGGGATGTAGGTTTTGCAAACATTCAGCAAGTTGTCCCCTGACTCTGGGAGCATGCGCTCTGTGCTTACACCAGAGTTTCCAGAAGAAGACAACCCGCATCCCAGTGTGATGCTCTTGCTGGAGTCGATGACACAGCTAGGACCAATGCCATTTCAGAGCTTCACCAAATTAATTACTTTTTAGTATTTAACATATTGTGCTGGAAGCACTACTGAGTGTAGCATGTTCTAGGAAAATCAGAACATTTAATTGCTTTCAGATATATATTTTTTTTTTTTAAATTCAACTTTCCTTGCGCTTTCCCTGTTATTTCAAAAGTCTCTTTGTTCTTTGGACCTACCAAAACAGTCAGAGATTCCTTGAGAAGTTTGCTGTCAGAGGCAGGATGGGACAGTAGACTCTCTCTTACTGTTGACTGCAGTAAGAGTTTGGGAGTTTGTATCAAATTACTGAGATGTCATCACAAGGAATAATTTATTTTGTTTTTCTCTGAGAATACAAAGGTACATAGATCCCATCTGTGCTGGGACAAGGAACAGTGAACTTCAGGATGAACTTCAGGATGGTGAGTTCTTGACTTATACTTTTTCCTTTCTTTTTACTTGGTATTAGACTGACTTGGTTAGGGCTAAAATGCTGTGTTCAGGAAAATGGGGTGTTCTGATGAGATGCAGAATGGACCAAGCTTTTCCACATTCAACTCTAGTCACGCCTCATTGTCCAAAATGCATTGACAAGAGTTTGTGACAATGGTACAGTGCTGAGAATAGATGTGCTGTGCCTCCAAAGGCTTCAGGAGCTGACAGCAGTGAAGCTTAGGGCAGGAACCCTGTACACGTTCAAGACTATGGTTAGAGATACAATAAGAGACCACATGGAACCTGGAATTGCAAGAATTTCTTTTAACCAGATGCCTGCTTTCTGAGAGACCATTTTACCACTCCTTTTAGGTATTAATGGTTAATCTGCTTGGTTATCTAGATAATGGCCCTATGATGAATAAAACCTAACCTATCTGCAAATCATGAAATATAAGAAATCATTATGTTTCTAGGTTCAGACCTGTGGGCAATCCAGATCGTTCTTCTATCTCTGAGAGATACCAGCATATGATGCACTGAAGAATGATGCAATATTGTCCTATGGCAGAAAGGAGGTCTTCTTTAAGCTGGATGACATGTTGGTTATCTCCTGTAGTCTTCTAAAAGTGTCAATGATAATTTTCTAACACAAAAGCTGTTGTACCTTTCATAACATAACTTAGTTTTGGACTTTTTTATGAGGAACGAGGGTAAATCAATCTGTGAGGTGGAAGTTGTTGGTTGCTTAAGGACCACTGACTGTGGCTAGATTATAGTCGATGTAGGCAGGAGGCAGTTTACACGTACTTAACACCTCAAAAAGGTACATTTCTTAAAGTGAAAGAAGTTAAAAGATAAAAATCAGTTGAAAAGAAAATTTGAAAGAGTAAAATGTGAATGGAGTTTGGAGCCTGTAGGGCTTTCCCACCAAAATGCCACAATTCAGCAATGAGGGTGAGGGGGTGAAGAAAAAAAAGAAACAGTTCTAGCTTCAAGTCTGTTCTAGTTCAGTAGAGAAGTGAAGGAAAAAGTCAGAAATAAAAAGTAAAAAAGCGACACAAAAAGGGACAAAAAAGGAAATTAGCTGGCAATATGAAATGGAATCTAAAAATACTGAGAAAGAACCATGCCTGGCAGAAGGATTTTCTTCTGTAGCTTTGGCAGGAGATACCTCTGCAGTGTTACAGGGCCACTGGTAGATGAAGATGATAAAATCTCTAATAGTGATTCAGAAATGGCAACACGATTAAATATTTATAAAGAACAACCCTCCACATGAAAGTCCACATGTCATCTGAATATTTCCAGCTTGGTTATCATGACATCGGTTGTGGATCTAATGCGGTATTCAGTTAATACAGAATGAGAGGACGGGAATAGGATGAATGTCAGAGAGCGTGGTTTATGGAAACAGGCTCTTGCCAAGCACGACTTGTTTAATCATGATGAGATTACAAATTTAGGTGGTAAAGGAAGCGGTGAGCTTGATATACTTAGTCTAGTAGACTTCTGTAAGGTATTTAACCTCATTTTCATTGCATTCCGTAGAAGAATTAGTCACACCGCATCAGGGAAGTTCACATTAATTGGATTAAAAACTGACTGACAGAGATGAAGATGTTGTTACTGTAGGATAACCATCAGCTTTTATTTTTTTCCTTTTTTTTTTTTTTTTTTTTTTTTTTTTTTTTTTTTTTTTTCTCCCCATAAGTGGGGTCTGCATGGATTAGGAGTAGGCAGAAGCTATTCAATATTTTTATCTAGAAGCAGTGCAAACTCCTTGCAGATAAAGCGTAGCGGTGACAGAGGGCTGATGAAGTGGTAAATAATGAGGAGGCTTGGGAATGATATAGGTAGCTTGACAAGTCAGCCCACTCAGAATGAGTTTGTTTTAATATCATCAAAGTAAGGTCAGGCAAGGTTTATATCTTTCTTTTATAACAATTGCTGTAGCTGGAAAAAAAAACCAGACAATGTTCAGGTAAGCAAGCCCTTCCTAAGCTCATACATACAGGACCAAGGAATGAAAAGCAAACCTATAAGCTATGTTTCCTTCAGATCTGTGTCTACTGTTTAAAAAACCCACAAAAAAATCCCCAACCCCCCCCAAAATAAGTAGTAATTCAAGGCTTCTCAGCAGCCCAGGTAAAATTTAAGCTTTGCTGTAATGATGAGATAGATCCCCGACAGCAGGTGGCTGGAGTAGGGCTGGGAGAGGACAAAGGGGGTTTGAGGACAAAGGGGGTTTCAGGGCATTGGAAGGGTCCATAGGACCTTGTAGCGGCAGATAATGTGGGACTCTCAGTGGCATTTGCAAAGACATTTGGAGCCAAGATGGCAATGGCAAAGGGTTGTGGGAGTGAGTCCCTGCCTCCCACCCTGCTGCTGGGACTGCTTCCTTCGGCTTTGCGGTCCCCTGGAGAGCAGGATGCCCGACCAGGGCTTGCTGCTCTGCAGGGTGCCAGGCAAGGCGTTAGCAAGAAATGTTTCCCTGTGCGGGTGGTGAGGCAGTGGCCCAGGATGTCCAGGGAAGCTGTGGGTGCCCCATCCCTGGAGGGGTTCAAGGCCAGGCTGGATGAGGCTTTGAGCAACCTGGGACAGTGGGAGGTGTCCCTGCCCATGGCAGGGGGTTGGAAGTCATTGATCTTTAAGCTCCCTTCCAGCCCAAGCCATTCTGTGCGTCTATAATGCTGCCATTTCACAGGGTTCGGCTGCTGGAAGAGTTCAGTGAAGAAAAGTCTGACCTCTTTCCACCTCCAGCTCCAGAGCAGGTGTTGGCAGGGAAGCGAGCACATTTTTCACTGGTGTGCAGTGTGGTTCTGTACGCTGCAGTTTTCACTGTGGTACAAATCTAAACTGAGTTGGTAGATTTTTTTGTTCTAGATATATAATTTACTTGCTGTTTGGAAGTAAATGTCACTTTCTTTTTATATTTGGGAACAGCTGGGGATGAGGAGGTAGCTGTTTAAGGAACTGTATTTACTTTTAGATGTAAACAAAGTATTAAAGTGCCCTCCAGAAATCTCTGTGCTCACACAAACATGTCATAGTCTGTATTATTTATATGCGTCAGTGTGTGAGGCGCTGCAGCTTGTTTCTGTCTGATACATCAGCTCTCCTGATGTGACAGGCTCTCTCTAGGTAAAGCAATCTGCAGAGCAGTCACGCAATTGCTGGAGGGCCACTCCAAAGATGTTGTTATGGAAAAAAAATTTTTTCCTTTTTCTTTTCTCTTTGAGGAAGGTGGAAAAAAAAACCTCCTTAAACAAGAACTTTCTTTCCTGGCAAAAACTTGGTAGCTTTTCCTCATGAAACAACTAAAGGAAATTAAAAGAGGCATTTTGAAGAACTTGGAAGAATGTGATGGAAAGATGCAACACTGACAAACTGGATCCTGTTCGCCTTACTCATGCTGAGAACCAGCAGATGCAGGAAGACATGCTTTCTTTCAACCTCTTACATATACTCACTTCCCACCTTAAAATTTTTCCTGAGTCGTGCTGACTTTCCTGCCTACTGGGGAGGATTGTGTGCTGTTCCCATTTATTTTAAGAATACAGAGAAGAGGAGACTCTCTCCTGGGAGATTAATTAGAGTGTTCAAGGTTTCTCAATGGAGACCTTCATTTTCACAAAATTATTTCATGTACCATTGCCTGACGACAGTCTTCCTAAGAGCTCTCCTTGGGCTTGTTCAAAGGACAGGGTGGGAGACACATAGAGCATGTCTTTTGAATATGGAGTGGCAATTTGTCAGTTTGTGTGGAGACTCTTGCAAGCAGGTCTACAGATGTGTAAGAGACAGGTGGAGGGTGGGATGGCAAGTGACGATCTGATAACTGGTTCCAGAGGGTTCACTCATGCAGGAGCGAGGACTTGCCCATGAGCTGCACCCGGGCCGTCCCTGGGCCTCTCCTGACTCACACCACAAGAATTTGGGCCTTTCACCTCTACAAGAGTGAGCATGGCATTTTAGTAGTGTCAGCTTTCTCAAAACATGTTTTTATTTAATCCTTCCAGCTTTGGTTGGGATCAGAAGAAAGGTGTAGGTGGGTACCTCTTTATGGCATTCCAGTGCTTCTGGTTCTGGCTGTGTGCAGAGACAGTGAAGAGGGATGTGAGTAACAGGGACCTAATTTAACGAGAGGGCTAAACCACTCCTTCATTGGCATTGGTGTCTTGGTGGGTGGGCTGGAGGTAGGGTTTGTTCAGATGAGCAAACGGGAGATACAGGAAGGCAGGTGGGAATCACCACATGGCATGGGGACCTCAGCACAGCCTGAGATGAGGCTGGTGAGAGGCAGAGGTCTCGAGCCCCTCCTATTCAAAGGTTTTCATCACGTGACTATCGGGACCCTCACCTTCCTCCCTCCCATGACTGTGACATTATGTCTGTGTCCATCTTGGGAGGTTTGTATCTCCACCTGGGCTCTTCTCCCGAAGTGGTTGACATGCATCTAGTGATGATATTTACTCTTCAGGTACTCTAAACTTAGTGTTCTAAGACAGCCTGTGCTTATGTTGATACAAACACATTATAAACTTAGGTTGTATCCATATTATCAGAGGAAAATTTTTATGATTACGTGACAAGATGCCAGAAAAAACCCAAACAACCTGAGACCTATGAAAATCAGCAGTATGTGCTGAGAAAATCGATAAGTAATTTGCCCAGAGAATGCCAAAGAGAATGCATGTTTTTTGACACTTTGAATAACTTTTGCTTATTCATTCCTAAAATCTTCCAAACAGGGAGAAATGTAAATAGAGGGATTCTGCTCCTCTGGAGTTCAGGGGGAGGAGGATCAGGCCCTGAGCTGGCAGCCATGGGATTTAGAAAGGTATACTCTGCTCCTTAATGAAACTGCTTAATTAGAAAACTTTGTCACAGCCTATGTGTGGCTTGAAGGCAGTTTTATTAAACAGGGTGAATAATTCTTTCCAAACATAAAAGCTGATTGGTATTCTTAGCTTTGAAGGCAGAGAAACGTGGAGAGCACCGATAATGAGAGCTGGGCAGCATTCGGGGAGTCGCCTTTGTAGGTTCTGTTCAAGTCTTTGCTGTGTGAGAGGTACTTGTGGCTTCTTCAGGCAATTTGCCACCTGACAAGTCAAAATTAAGCTGACATATTCATAGCTACATATTTTGGCTGGTTTTGAGTCAAGACTGTGCAAAGTCAGAGTGTTAAATCAGAACTAATCTAACTTGATACAACTGTGCATGTAACCATACCTACTTCTAACCATTTAACTCTATGTTCACATTGGTTTTTTATTTTCATTTTAAAAGCTTCTGGTTCTGTCAGAGAATGGGGTATCTAGTGCTAATACAGTCTGCGTTTCTGAATGTCTTTCTTGAGAAAAACAATGGAAGAATAAATTAAGAACCCATTTTTTAAACACAATTTTAGCACAATTTTAAGTGAAGAAAAACTTTTCCTTTTCAATGTAATTTGCTTGTAAGTGTAAAACTCATATATTGCATATGCTTCCTTATTCAGAGTTCTGGATATCAAAGGACAGGAGGGGATGTCTGCAAGTGAGAGTGACAATCTTCTTATTCCCAAAATGTCAAAGGAAAAATCTTGTATTATTTATTTTGATTTTTTTTAATGTGCAAATTTATCCAAAATATTGAAAATTTATGTGAGAAGAAAGTGAAAAATTGTGTCAAACACACCTGTCTCTGTTCTTAAAAACTTAATTGTTTTTGCATTCCAGTTATTCCACTGGTCTTCCTGACAGTACAGTGCCTGATCTAATTACTGCTGGGTAATTCGTATTATGGTTCACCAAAACTCAGGTTCGTTTCCATCCCATTACAGGACTCACCACAGATGGAAACAGGCTGGGATATATACCTCAGTGTATAACAAAGAAAGATGGTGTTTAAAGGACAACTAGGTCAAAGTCAAAGTGATAAAACAGAGATTGCTTTGGATTTACATCTCATCCAATTCACCTGGGATTTTTTTTGGTTTTCAGTTAATACCCAAATCTACCCCTTCCATTAAAAAGTTGAGACAAAAATTTCCTAGATAAGCATTGCAGCTGGATAGGCGTTGTACAGATACTGTGGTCATAAAGGAAGATGATTCAGAAGATTAGGAAGAATCATTTCTACCAGAATCAATTCCAGGTTAATGCCATTCTTGTGGATTTTGTGCGAGTTTTAGAAATGCTCTGTGACCAGCAGCACAGACTTTAATCCAGTGGATATATTTTGTGAAGCTTAATGTTTGGCATGATGGATTTTGTTTTTTTTTTTTACCTATGGCCCTATTTAGTCAAAATTTCCTTTTTTACTGCTAGTGTCCATTGCCTTTTGTGTTTTTTCCTGCACATATATAAAAAGTGTCTGGTTTGGCCTTTTCTATTAGGTGATGCATAGACAGGAAGGACCCCCTCCCTTGACCAGCTGGCAGCACTTCTCCCAGTGCAGCCCAAGACACTGTTGGCCTCCCTTGTTGCAAGGGCATGCTGCTGGCTCATGTTCTTCTTGGTGTCCACCAAGACCCCCAGGTCCTTCTCTGCCATGCTGCTTTCTAGATGGTCAGCTCTCAGCCTGTACTGAGATTATTCCACCCCAGGGGCAGGACTTTGCGCTTTCCTTTATTGCCTTTACTGAATTTCAGGAGGCTCATGTTGGCCCATTTTTCCATCCTGTTGAGGTCCCTCTGAATGGTGGCCAGACCTGTCAGCATGTTGGCTGCTCCCCTCAGTTATGAATCATGGGTGATTTTGATGTGAGTATTCTCTACCCCATCACCCAGGTCATTTAATAAACTCATTGAGCAATATTGGCACCAGTATTGACCCCTGAGGGATAGAGATGGGATTTACAAGTTGCCTTTTGTAAAGAAAAGCAATGGAGTTTTTCAGTGACTGCTGCTCCTGACCACAGCAGCTATCTTTGTGGACAGCTCTGGCCATTTCAAGACATGAGCAGCCCCTCAGATGTAAAAGGTGAGTGGTTTGTGCTGCATCCAAGCAATAACAAACCATTTCAGTCTCTCACAGAGAGAAAGTGTGTTAAAGAATATTAACAGCACCAACAGCTTTGGTATATATAACGCATTTTTGATTTTTTTTTTCAGGACATCTGCATCAAGATTTGAGAATGCCTTAGCGATACTCAGAAACACAAATAAGAGGAGAGGTCAATAAATCCAGAGTCCCAGCTCACCCTATGAGGTTAGGAGGACTGGATGCTATGCCCCAGAATTTTTTCTGCCCCTCTGTCACACCAAGTAACTTCTGTGAGTTCCATCCCAAGGTTACTCATGGGATTACTGTGGGGGAGTGTATTTTTCTTTAACGTCTCACAGTGGTATGTGGTTGAAAACAGAATACAGCATTTTGTGAAATAAACTCAGATGGCTTCCCTCTACACACATTTGACCTTTGGAGTTAAAGGGTTCCTCTCTTTTACGGGGCAGCTGATGGGGGCAGAGTTTGAATGAGTTCACATGCATTTAAGAGAATAAATTTTTCATTTTTTAAGTGATTCCCTTTTATAATGGAAACCTCATATTGTTGGGTTTTAGGAAATAAGCCACAAAAGGAGCCGTCAGCAGCTGTTTTTCACTGAAACACTTTAAACAGGTGAGAATGGTTATTCTCAATTGGAAAACAGACTCATTTACAGTAACTACCACCACTACGGTTAAAAATACTTTAACTGGAAAATAGAAGACATTAAAATATTTCGCTAAAGCCTTGCAGATGAGGCATAGTGGCCACTAAACCTCACTTTCTGATATAAGAAGATTTTTGAGGAAGATAGCTTTGTGCAAGGTAGGAAGCTTCTCTTGGACTCGCATAGATATATTTAGATGAAGACAGTATGCTGATTTTTGAGGACTTTGCCTTAGGAGCACAGTGTTGTTGGCTGAGGTGCTCCTCCTGCTTTTGGCAGTGTTATTTCTTCAGCAGAAATAAAGGTGATTCAAGAGGATGGATAAAGCTTTGGTCTGTAGATATGTCCTTTAGCTACTGCCTGGGGTGGTGCTGCCTTTGGTGGTGCTGCCTTTCCTGGTGCCCTTTCCAAGGTGGTGCTGGTGGAAGAGGTACCTCCACTCGGGTCTTGGGGCTTGCCCAGTTGTGGCAGATTTCTGAGGGTGCTGCACCACCTACTGGAGCTGCTCCCAGAGGCCAGAGCGCTGGTTGAATGATCTGGTATGGCTGGGCATGTGTGAATGCTTCGAAACAGAGCGTGGAGCTACTGCTAATAGAAAACCCTGTGGTGGGCTGTGCCGCTCTGCCTTGTGCCGGCTCTGCCTTGTGCCTGCTCTGCCTTGTGCCTGCTCTGCTTATTTCTCCTTGATTTCCTCCGTTCCCCTTAATGGATCATGACATGAGTGGATGGGTTTTTACAGCCAGTACCGTTTGCTCTGTGTGCTGGAAATCACCGGCCAGGAGTCAATATATCTGCTTTCACACCACTCACAGACTGGAGTTGCTTGTGCCATGGGGCTGAAGCCCTGATTCAGCAAGGCATTAAAGAATACACTGACTTCAAAGTGTACAAACGATACCATTGAAATCATGGTGTCACAGTAAGAACAGGCTTTGCAGATGCTGAAGAGTGGCTCACTCCTGGCGGGTTGAGCAGCGGCGTCCCTGGGTGCCACAATGCCCCACGCTCGCGCGCTACACCAACATCTCCAGCCAGTGCACAGGGGATGGCCAAGCCACGGGCATTCCTTGGGACTGGCTTCAGCCACTCAATGTCAGCCCTCTCAGGGTTCTCATGATGTGTTTTTTTTTTTATCAACCATTATTTCTTTGTGCTAAAACTGTCCAGACTTAACAGCGAAAGCAGTCTGCAGAGGTAAGAGCAGCACCACAGAGTAGCTGGCTGATGATTTTTCAGACTGAAAACTTCTAGCAAGAAATGTCTGCAGTTTGTCTCCTCCTCTCAGTGAAAAGATTTTGTCATTTTTCCGGGGCTCTGTTAGAATCTGTCTACAATTGTCATAATTTTCCTAACTGGTTACAGACATTGGGGTAAAATACCTTACAAGGAGGAGGTAAACGGCAATTTCTCTTGTCTGTCCAGCTCAGGGTGTTGTAAAAGAAAATATCCATAGTATTTATATCTATTACATTAAAATTGCTGCCATACGTCTCCCAGTGCCTTAATAACTACAGCAAATCAGATATTATTTTTTCCACAGTGCTAGACATTCTCCTCCTGTTGTGCTATTTATTTTTATTTTTTTTTTAATTTGAGTTTGTGCTGTTAGACCAGGCTCTGACATTTTGCTAAGTAAGAAACTAAGGCTGCTGATTTGTGTAACATCTGTCATTATTTTAAAGCAGCCCAACAGCTTTAATAAAACCTTTTTGCAGGGAAAGAAGGAACCGTATTTCATGGGGTCTGGTGGGGAAAGCAGGCATCTCCATTCCCCACCGCATCCTGCCTGCTGCTGCTTAGCGTGTGGCAGTGCTGAATCAATAATTGCTGCTCTCACCAGCTCCAAACTCTGTCTCTTGGCGGCTGGAAATTTAAACAAGTAACTCCCCAAACAGCACAGCCTCTTCCTCAGCCTTTGCATGTGTATTGGTTTTCTTCTTCCCCTTAATGTTTTACTGAGAATGCTGTATGAGGTTCATGACAATAAATGATTTGCCACATTAAATTTTCTCCAATGTATTTTGACAGCTGCATAATAGATAGATGACTTCTCTTGCTGCAGTGCATGAGGACCTTAAAATTATGAATACGTTTACCTTCAGATTTGGTGATACTTTTTTAACTATTTTTTTTTTTCTTTAAGGTGAGGAGCTTCCTTTGTATATGGGGAAACGAGGCTCCCAGGTCTGAGTTCTTCAAGGAAGCAACTGGATGAAGTTGGTTATGATTAAGGAGAAGAATGGATACCTGCAACAGAAATATGTTACGTGCTTCAGTGCCACAGAAAGAAGCAGCTGGAGGAAGGAGAGTGTGTCTTACCTGTGACCTCTCCATGTAGGATGCAACAGGCAGAAGTTCAGAAGGTTTCCTCTCTGGCAGGTCTCCTCTGAAGAAATCCTCCCATAACAAAATATTGAGGCCATCATTTGCAAGTTTTCCAGTGTTTCCTTATGATATGCGATAATCATGCTGAAGAAGAGGGGCTGGACCATGTCCATTGAGGAAATTGAAGAGTGCATATTAAGTTCCTTCTGTCAGCAATAAAAAAAAAATAATCTTAGCTTTCTAAAACATGTGATGGTTCAGTATTTTAAAGGCATTCAGACACTGAGTTTCATCATGTTATAATCCTCTAATTTATGCTAATCTATGTTGCAAAGTCTGCTTTTCAAAAATGACCTTAAGCACTTAACATTTTTAATATTTTTAAATAATATTCTTTAAAAATAAGATTATTTAGGCACTTAATTCCCTGTGCTTTCCAGAAAAGAGTCAGGAGCAGACGCAAAACAAGGCTTGAAGAAATAAAGAACAAAAGGCTTTTCCTAGGTGCCTGGAAGGATGGTGCAGGGTTGGTGCAACCCCATTTTGTGTGAACCTGGGCCACAGCACTGACGGTGACCCTAAAGGTAAGGTCTCACCTTGCAGTATTACAGGGAACAAGGGGGAGAGGAGGCAGTTTTCTACCAACCCTTTTAGTTGCTTTCTGTCCCATTTGAATTGTCTTTATTTTTAGAAACGTTGACTGTGATAATTTTTAGTTTAATTCGGCTTTTGAGGTTAAAGCACCTCTTTCTGGTTCTAAGAGCAGGCTTACAGAAGGGCTATGGTATTTCAGAGCTTAGACAGGACTCAGGATCTTGTCATGCCTATGAACACGAGTGGCAATATGAGGAGATTTTTGGTTATGTCCATTTTCCATTTACTCTTTCTGCAGGCTAGGAAGCATGGTAATGTCTAGAAACTAAACAGAGGACGAGGGATAGGTCTGTATTTTCTGTCATATTTCATGTGTCAGGTTGCTAAACCATGACTGCAATTTAGGTGGTTGAGTAGCATGAATAACTGACTGCTAATATGATCGATATGAGTTCAACTTTTATGTGTTAGTTTATTTATTTACAGGCACTGCATTGAGTTTTGGGCAGGGGTTTGGACCTCTGCTAAATGTACTTACAGGTACTTTTGTTCAGACTTTCTAATCTTTCCATTTCAATGGGCCAAAGTCCACCAGTGCTGTGGGATCTGCCATTGGTTCAGGATGTGGTTTCAATAGGCTTCCGGGAACCTCTGTTTATACTGATTTCCTGTGTTCACCTATCAATCCTTGAACCAAGGGAGGAGACTAAAGGAGCTGTGGTTGCCTCCAGAACTTCCACCACTCAAAAAATATGGTAATAAGACAGAACCACAGAACTGTTGTTTTTCCAACCTTGCAGAGTGCCACGTAAGCACACAATAGCACTAAACAACAGAAGGATTTTATACAGTGCATTTAAACATCGCATGACCACTGCTGGTTTGGAGATACTACAGATATACTATGCCCACAATGTTTCTTTTCAGTACTTCTTGTGGGTAATTTGTACCATTTTTCAGAAAATCACATCAAGAAATCATTTTATACTGGATCCCATGCTAACCTATGGAGGGTGCTCTGATGAAGCTGAGTGTATAACATCGCTCATCAGCGTTTCTTCTAATGGCGTGGGCCATATGGTGACCCCAGGCTGCAGCACACACTGACAGCCCGACTAACACCCCACGTCCCTGGTAGTCTTATTCCAGCTATCAGTCTCACCCAAAGACGCTCCTGCATTTTTTTATTGCTGTGGTAACGGCACTGGAGTCTCACCACGGGTTTTTTTTTTGAGCATCTCCATCCTAAAGATCAGCCTGATAGTTTTGCCAGGGGGAATGTTCCTTGCTCTTTTGTGGAGAGATATATTCTGTAAAAAGCCCAGCAAATTAACAAGGTACATATTTGTGTCTCCTGACACACAAAAAAAAAAAGATAATCAGGACTCATCTTTACTGCACAGTGCTTGCCCTTGCTTTCCACCCAGGCACATACTGGGACAAAGCCATGGTTTTTGCAGTGCCTGATTAGTGCTGCCAGTTTCCCACCAATAACTCAGATAAGTATACCGTGCCGGCACATTTCAGGGTGCTTCATGAGCTATAGAAATTGAAACCCTTGGCTCTAAGTTTTCAAACCTTGGTTTATATACAGAAGAGACCTTGCAGTAACATAACTGTTAACAGGTTTGCAGAAAGAAACAAGCGGTGCAGCAGAGTGCTAATGAAGCACGGTCTGCTCCAGTGTTGGGTTACTGGAGGTAGATGGTGCTGTTGACCAAGAAATTGTGCCACAGAGCCTGTGGAGCTCCTGCTTCCTGAGACAGACATCCACAGACAATTGAAATAATTATGACTCTCAGAACTCCTTTGAGATCAGCAAGTAGTATGCAGGGTGAAGACACTCCCAGAATTTAAAGTAGTGTTATTATGATTTTACGACTAATAATACATGAGTTGTGGGTCTGGAGAAGCATAATAAACTTCACGTGCACCTCTAGGTATATATGAACAACTCAAAACTTTGATGAGTGCAATCCTAACCAGAATATCTTCTGTGAACAGTCTCTTCCAACATGTTGGTTTGGAAATTTCAGGTTTGCAGACATATTGGGGAGATGCAGAGACAAAAAAAAAAGCACAAATTGTTACGCGAAGATAATGCTGTTTCTGCAGAGCAGAGTGGCTCTCTACTTGGTGTTAATGATATGTTGTTTTACAAAACCACTTAGAGGTGCTCATCACACTCTAGGCTTCATTGCATATGTTAAGGGTGCAATAAAACACAGTCCTTGGCCAGTAGGATTACTACTGAATATGAGTTTATGAATAGTGGGGAAATGGAGATGGCATTTTAAATGTCAAGTCTGCCATTCTTAGTGGTGAGTTATACTCAGCAGAATAAAAACTGTGTCTTTAAGAAGAGCTCAAAGGAAACCAAAGGTTGTATTTGATAAGCTGCATGGGCAAAGAATACTGTTCCTGGTACATGATTCCCAAACTAGCGTAAGAATCTTGGGACTAACATAACCATCAGGAAGGTCATTCATGCTAAACAGGAGTGTGCTTTGGGGCAAAGCAGTTCATGATTTCAGGCAATACCTTGCTCTCCCTGTGTTCAACTCCCAAGGACAGAATTGGCTCAGGTACCCACCTAAGAGCATGTGTAAGAGACATGGTCAAGGATGTGCAGGTGGCCGAGGTGGGAGCTGAACCTGGAAGGATCCTTATCTTTTCATAAAATAATCTACCTTATTTTTACATGAGCTCTGTAAGTGCTACTTTTATGGTTATAATATTGCTGGGCCCGAATGTCGGAGAATGATGAAATCTAATATACATGCCGGGCTCTTCTATTTGTCATTAGATTCTGAACATTTTAGGATTCACTTGGGTCACATTTTAAAGCTTTTCTCGGCAGCTATCAGGGTTAGCAACGCCATTTTGTAAAAAGAAGACTGATTTATTCACACATTCACAAGATTCCTAAAACTAAAGCTTTAAGAGCCAGCTGTCACAAAAGAGCTCAGCACGGCCAATGCTGCTGAGGAATGGAGGAGTTCACTGCAGATTTGTGTGAGCTGAATCAATATCAAGGGCATGTAGCTACGGACTGTGATTTTATTCCTGTTTTTTTTTGGTTGAGGAAGTTCTCTGTAAGATAAATCTGAAACCTCAGAGTTGGTTTTTTTTTTTCTTTTATCTTGCCCTCCTTTAGCATGTCACAAGTTTTTCAGAACCAGGTTAAAAACATAACTGAGGAAAAGCAAAAGTCTTTATTTGTGAAATAAATGTCTCAAAACCAAAAATACTTCTACAATTCTTCCTTCACCTTTCATCATGTTTCCTCATCTTCTTATGCTCATTTTTAAGGTGCAGGGGAGAGAAAGCCAGGGAAATTCAACTTGAAATGTGTTTCAAAACTCTGTAAATTTTCATTCACTAGTCTACTGGTGCAATTTTAGGGTTGAAAACTTGACAAGGAAAATCTGTAGCTTATAACTAAATGCTTTGCTTGAGTGCAGTGCTGTTTTTCCCTAGACAATAGAATTATTCCTGTTGTGGTTTTTTTTTGGTCTTCTTTGTAGTGTTTGTGTATCATATCTCACTAAACATGATCTCAGAAGAGTATCTATGGAAAAAGTTATTATCAGGCAAGAGATTTATGGTCTCTGTAGCCAATTTATGATGGATAAGTAAAAATGAAAAGCAAAGAATAGTGGAAAATCTCACTTATTCTTACATTGTCAATGAAAGAGCTATAAGCCAGATTCAAATATTTATTTCCAGTTAAAGCCGTTTTGATTAACTTTAGTTGATCAATATTCCTAGCACAGTTTTATGGTTTGGTTTTCACTATTCCTTCTTCCATGTATCTTCTGTTAAGCTGTCTTATTTTTAGTTGGTGTATTTTGTGATGGCTACTTCACAACACCTGTTTCATTAGTCTGAGTAGTCCTTCAGTTTTGCCACCTTCTAAACCAGATGGACCTGAGCTGCTATGAGCTGCTGTAGTGCAGCATTCCCTCCAGCCTTGACAGAATGAGGAGGCAGAAGACTAAAAGTGACCTTGCAGTATATCAGAGCCCTTAACACTCTTTGGAGTATCCTAAAGGTTTAGTTATAAACTAAGCTTTGGGATCCCGTTTTCCTGATTTTGGGTCTAAGTCAGGAATAGTCCACACCTAGCAGGAAAGTCTCTTTCTTGTGAAACTGTGGTCCCTGTTATTCAGCTCAGATATATGTACTCCAGGCCTAACTGACATCTACTATTTCTTTCAACCATTTTTTTAATACATTTCCATGCATTTTCAAATTGATTAGATATGAAGTATCAGTCTTTAAGACTGTTTTTGGGTTGAAGATAATAAGAATCCTAAGATAACCCTTTATTTTTTTTTCTTTTTTATATCAAATCAGTAAACACACTGGTATTTTACTGGTAAATAGTTCATTCTGTTGAAGTCTTGAGGCTACTTAAGAATTATTAGTATTGAATCTCCTCTTGACAGAGGACCAACACAAAGCCTTTTCTATGTCTAGAGACCTTAACTAAGAGTTATATGGTCTGTTGACCTCACTACCCTTTGGGAAGAAGTTGTTCTTGCTCTCCTGTTGTTTCAAATCTCAAGAGATAAGATCATGCTCCAGGGACACACTGTACAAACCCAGGACAGAAATATTCCTAGAATCATTGTAGAATCATAGAATGGTTTGAGTCGGAAGGAACCTTAAAGATCATTTAGTTCCAATCCCCCTGCCATGGGCAGAGACACATTGCTCTGGATGAGGTTGTTCAAAGCCTCATTCAGCCTGGCCTTGAACCCCTTCAGGGATGGGACATCCACAACTAATGTTACCCCTGTTGAAGGGGACTAGCTGTCTGTGCTGGGGTCAACTCTGATATGGTGCAGCCGCCATGGCCTTGGACCAGACCACTGTGATGAGAGCAGGAGGACAAAAATGGGAGAAGTGGTGGTGTTTCTCCACCTCTGCTCAAGGCTTGACTTCAGCTCAGGTCCTACCCTTGGTCCTCGCCTAAGCTACACTGCAGCTACATCTCTGCAGGACCATGCAGTGCCCTGATCCCAAAGTGATCCTAGCTTTGTAGGTGGACCTAGGACCTGCCTCATCCCTATGGGCTTGCTCAGCAATCAGGGCTCTCCTGTGACTCTGGTCACTATGCTCCCTGACTGGTGTGACCATCAGAGAGTGTTTCGATGCTTATTAGATTATTTCCATTGCTGAAAAAGCTGTGTTAATCCTTTAAACCACATCAGAAATAATGTTTCAATGTTAGTCTGAGCTAGAGCCTAAAACCTGTCCCTTTATCTTCACTGGAAAATGTGTGATCAGCCCAGACACAGGCTAAAAACAACTGAAGATTCTAATACATGACCCACTGTTAACACTGTTAAGAGTGTCAGTCAATTTAGCACAGATCAGTTAAGAGTATTTCATATTGAAAACTGACATGAGTATCGATGATGCCTTGAAAAATAGTAATTATTCTGCATGTGTTTTTAAGCAGAGTTAATTCTTCAAAAGAGAAACATTTTGTCTCTGATGGTGCCACCTTGATCCTGGGATTAATAGTGAAACCAAAACAAGTTATTTTTTTGAGGTTTAGCCCAAAGAAGCAAACTATTCTGTGATCACTGACAATAAACATTTCGGAGAAGATTCAGGAGGACAACACTGATTTATAAGAATAAGCAGTTCTATTTTTTTTTCAAAATTTTAATGTGGAAAATTGATTTTTTAAAGGCTTATGCCTTTAATTGACAGCTTATTTAAAAAAAATAAAACTAAACCAATCACTTAATGAGAAAGACTATAGAGGGGTGGTTCAAAACTGTATTTTTCCAAAGCCTAACAAAGACTATTACTCATATAAGTACTGCAGGTTGCAAAATTCCCATTTAATGAAGCAATATACAATTAATACGACCTTAAGGACGTATGCTATAAATCCTGATGAACCTTTAACAACAGTGTGAGTGTTATGGAATGGGTAGCTCTGGGCACATAGCACAAAGTGAGCTGAAGTCAGGACACACCAGAGGAAAAAAACTACCTAGAAAATTAAAAATGGAAGTATTCCTTTTTCTTCCCCCTTGTTCCCCTCTTAGCCCCATGCCTGCTTACAACCTTTCATGTCTTAATTGATTTATATGAGGGCAAACGTCACCTGGATGACTTACTTTTAAAAGGATTTTAGTGCTTGGAAAGTACTTAAACAGAGAACAGCTAGATTCATAGCTAGCATAACTCTGCATAGCTCTGCTGAAGTCAGTGGATTTATAATGACTTGAATACTTAGGAACCAGGTTTAAAATCTGCAGCTACAGAACTGTAATGCTTCCTGTTTGGTAAAAGTTTTCCTTTGGGTAAATCTCACAATAGAAGATAAAATACCTCTTCCCTTTCACCAAGAGAAAAGGGTAAATGGTTAATCCTGTACCTGTCAGAGATGCTACGTGTCTCCTGTAGACGGACAGTGTGGCTTCGGAAGATCTTTCTGAGCACCAGAGTGTGGGAGACAACTCTGTAGGGAACAGTGGCTTCTGTGCATGTGTTTCTACCTTACCTTCTCTGACATTATAGCAGAGATTTATTTTATGTCTGCAGTCAGCTCCATAGCTGTTTCCTTGTCTAAAGAATGGATTTGTTCCTCACTGCTGCTGAAAGACAGGATCTTGTCTTGGGGAGATGGGAACAAATAGCTGAAGTGTAGCAGGAGCCCAGGCACCACAGTCTTTGCTACGGATACTCTGCAAACAAAACCCTCAAAACCATTTATCTTTTGGATAGTTTAATATTTATGTGGGGAATCATAGCTCTCAAACAGGACAGTCAATTGCTTTCCAGGTGGTGACAGAGTTGGTCATAAAGGTCCTTGCAGTGATGTCTCCAATTAGACCCACCAACCTGTTCTGGTGAATTCTGATAATTCAGCTGCCCTGTGGTTCTACATGACCACTACAGTGAATGTAGGATCCATTGCTATTTATTACCTTTAACTAGGCATGAAACATCTCCTACTTACTTTATTCACATAAAAAAAGGACTGGTGTGTGTGACCATTCACTCCTGACTCTCCAGGAACTGTTTTTACTGACTAATTGCAAGTATCTTATCCAGGTACAGTTTGGTTGACTCTGCATCAGCAGCTGCTGGGGGTTGATGCCAGGAATGCAGTCTCCACCCATGATACTCAAGACACTTAAGCATCGCTTGGTCTATACGCAACAGGAGCTGCCTGGGGGAAAGCTCCAGGACCATCCCAAAAGCAACCCTGGTCACAAGGTGAGATGACTAAAGTGAGAACTTGGCCCAAAATGTTCAGCCAGAGGAAGTGTCACATATGTAACATCAAGTTTTCCCTAAGAGTAAGTCTTGAAGAAGGCTACTTGCTGCCTCGCAATGGACTCCAACCTCATCACTGGTTCTTAGCAGTGGAGCAAACTCAGAGGAGGAGTTAGATGTGGAGTAATTAAGATGTCCGGGGTTATTTTAGGGTTGAGCCAGTGCACTTTCATGAGACTGTTTTACAGTAGGAGGTATTACAGAGGCCTTTGTACTAAAGGAAAAAAAAATCCAATGACCTAACCCTTTTAAGAAACTTAAAATACAATTTGTGTGCAAAATACAAGCAGCATATGTTAAAAGCAAAACTCAATTATGCACCACCAGTAGCCCTCGTGCTCGTGCTGCTTATCAGCCCTTCCAAGAGAGTTCGCTAACAGTATCATCTGGGAATTTCGAGTAATACTAAGAATTCCTTTGAACATAGCATTCCATTAGCTGCAAATTAATCGGGTCTGAAGGTCATTGTGAAGTGGATTACCACAGTTGAGGAAAGTGGCGAGCATACTGTTTATTTCTAGTACATTGGGAAATCTCTCCTGGAAACAATGTCATTGGAATATTTTAACACATGATACATTCTGCAAGTCTTAGTATTTCAGTAGTAGCCTACATCTCCAGTATCAATGAACAGATGTTTGAAACAACTGTGAATTGCTTTTCGTAGTCCCAGCCATCTATTGCAGATATTCTTGATCTACTTTAGAATGAGTAGACCGGCTTCCAGCATTGGCTTGATGGCATTTCAGAAGCCACATGTGCATATTTTAATAAAGGGGCTGAGCTCATCACAAAGAAGAATTTAAGAAAAGAAGGAGGAGAATGAAGGTATGCTCTGAAAAGGCTAGCAGGGTTTAGCTAAAGTCCCTGATTTTTTAAAGCTAAATTATAGGCAAGAAATGCTCCAAATCTGAGCTTCTGAGATTTCCTTAGGTTTTTTTGTAGATCTCCATCTACATGTTTACTATTTTCCCCTTGCTTTCTATTTAGGGCTTATTTTTGGGTTTTTTTTAGTAATTTCCACGGATTTACATAAGTCCCTAATCCTTGTCATTTCCACTCAGTCTCATCTCTTTCTGTTGTGTTCTTTTCAATGAGATCCTTGCCATCACCTTCTTCTTTTACTTTATTTTCATTTATTCTTTGTTGAATTAGAATATTACTGGTTTACCACAATGGCAACTAAAGAACTCCAAATAAATCCCAACTGTTTAGCATGGCTCTATGTAGTTATAGAAGTAGTATCATAGAATGTCAATGTGCATCCACATACTCTGTATACGACTGTTTTAATCATGGATTTGGCCATCCTGCTAATTAATTGTCCTAGATGAGAGATCAGGAATGTGGCCTTAGGCAGCTAATTAGAGATATCTAGGGTTGAAAATATGCATTCTACTCACATTTTCTTTCTTATTTCTCAGTCCTGGTTGTTACACTCATTTTAGGGGAAGGAATGCAGGCAGCCTGAAAGCCGCATCAGTAACAGCGTTTGCACTGAAAGGCTCAAGGCCAGGATGAAGATAAGTGCACTTTTCAGACTGCAAACCAATTAGGGGATGAAAGGTCATGAAGGACTTATCTTTGTGAAGAACTAATGCATGGTTAACAAGGCATCTTACCTCCTCGTGTTTTTCTGAAGCATCGTCTGTTCCATCACTACTGAGTCAGTGGTACGGATTAATTCAGCTTAGTGCTTCAGCTCAGAGGTTTACAAGTTTGAAGAATTTAATAGACTTCCACAACTCCAAGTAAGACATGGAGTTTCTTGTAATTTCTATGAATTCACCGCTCCCCCATTGATTGAGTGTGTGTAATCATCATTCTCCGATATGCAAAAATTAAGAACAAATGCAGCCTAGTGCTTACACTCTGCAATAATTGATGCTGGGTTTATGGTTTGTATTTTCTTTACTGAGGACCTTCTTGCTGAGCAAATTTGACAAATGAAAACACTTGCTGAGATTGTATTTCCATGGCAATTTTCTATGTTTTCTTCCACTAGCAATATCGTATTTTTGTTTGTGAAGGGAAGAGCTATTGTTCATCCTAGTTATTTGCCTCTTAGAGCTGAAGCAAAAATAACTGATATTGAGAACACATTAAAATGGAAGCAGGTGGAAAAGAGCAGCTTCAAAAAAAAAAAAAAAAAGATTAGAGAAAATTTTACAGACTTGCTTGTGGAAAATTACTGCAAGTTATTCCAGAAGACAAATGATGATTTATCTTGTTGGGATATTTGACTTTTTTCTTATCTTGCTGACATCTTAAAAAAGTTAAAGCACACTTTTAAGAATTCAGTTAATTTACATTACTCTGGTAAGTACAAAGTCCAGGTTTTCTGTTGTGCTGGAAACGCATAGCAGATGGCATCCCTTTTTCCTTTTTTCAATCAGCCTCCATGTCTCTTTTCATACCAGTCTTCAGGAAACACCTGATTCATGTGTGGCCCTTGGGAGATGAGTAAGCAGTACCAACAGAAACTGGGTTCAGTCTGTCCAGGGGTACTTTTGTAAATTGAAATAGCTGTGGCTTGTAGTTGAAGTTTTGAATCTGAGACATCATTGTTCTGGCTCACTGTTTGCTGGCATCTGCTTGGGAGGGGATGCAATCAGAAATATCTCATTTATTCCTTCCGGAAAAAAATAGACTCATCAAACATAGCCGTACATAGAATTGCCCACAATAAAGTGAGTAAAAGGCAGTCACTTGCAAGACCAACACTGCTTACAGTAATCATTTAACTAGGTGTGGCCCAGAAAAATATTAGTCATAAAGTAGCTTTCATTTGTGTAAAGGGCATTCAGGCATCAAGTGAAACTGAGGGTGCACCTACAACATAGTCTAGTGGTATGCCTTCTGTAGAGATCTAAACCAATTTGCTTTATTATTAGCTATCCCAGAGCTCACCACAGGCTGCAAAAGCTTTCCAAAACCTTGGGCAACACATATTCAGCTGCCTGCATATGTGCATCTGCACCAAGGTCTCCCTCACTTGGCTTTTCCAAGGTTGGAGATGCCCACTCTTGCACCCCTGTGCTCCAACAGCAGCACTGCCGTGCCATCTCCTCTGCCTGAGGGACGGGAAACAGGCTGGAGACGTGGGCTGGCCACCCTGGAAGCTCCAGGAGGTAGTATGCACAACTCATGCCTTTTCAGGAATTTGCAAAGCAAGAGATTGATTTCAGGTTTTAGAAAGAGAAGGAAGACTAATTGAAACAAAGCTGTTCGACTTGGTGCGTAGCTCTATGCCACGCGCGGAAGTGAACAGGAAATAATCTCTTTTCTCTGCAAGTCTTGCAGGAAGGGGCTTTCAAATGCTCATGACAAAGTAGTAGATAGTATTTATAGGTAGATGAATGGGATAGACATATTTATACAAAAAGCAAATAACCTGAGAACTGTGATAATGAGACTACCCTACAGCAAACTCCTTGGCAGTTTTTTTTTTTTTATTTTTTTTTTTTTGTCAGAACCTGAAGAACATGTCACTGTTAGATTTCGATGAGAAGGAGAGACACCCACCCACCCCCCACACTTACACTTAGAGCATCAACTGGTGTTGCAGTCATGCAATGCGTATGAAAAACATATTCCAAACATGCTTGAAAGCAGGAGTGTAACTTAGGTTATTAAAACAGCTGTCCTGAGCCCAGGAGACAAATGACATAACTGCTCCTCTGTGCAAGATCCTCCCTTGATCAGCCCAGCTGACTTCAGGGTAGAGAGGATATCGATAGGAGTAGCAAGAAGTTTGTAACCCCTCTGACCTGAAGGTTCTGTTGTAATGCAACT
Source organism: Pterocles gutturalis (assembly GCF_000699245.1). Taxonomy (NCBI): domain Eukaryota; kingdom Metazoa; phylum Chordata; class Aves; order Pterocliformes; family Pteroclidae; genus Pterocles; species Pterocles gutturalis. The sequence continues at coordinate 51,065 of NW_010115502.1, forward strand.
GGTTTTGATATCATTGCAATGGGAAAAGCAAAAATATATTTTGGAAACAGTGATTTTTTTTTCCCTGCTTTTAATGATGATTTTTTTTTTTTTTTTGAGCCCAAGCTGCCTGCTGGAAAAACCTATTTACTGAATTTTTTATTGATGTTGTTCTTAAAGTAGCAGAAATGGTCAAACCTGGAAATTTCCATCACTCTCTAATATTTCCATAAATTAAAAAATTCATTCTGAATATAGCTTTTTATCAGAAAATTTTAGTCTATTCTAACAACATTTACAGTCAATATAAATATAAGTTTTAAAATATTTTAAAATAATAAAAAAATATTTGGTCATTTTGCTATTATAAAACAAAATTTATCTGAAATTTTAGATTTTAATGCCATGAAGAAATAATTCCAATAACAGCTTACTCACTCAGACTCTCAAACCTGATTTAGCTGTGTTACAATGCAATGGGCTACATTTAGTTGTCACTGTGATTGATCTCCTTATAATGTTTCTTAATTTTTTCTTAAAAATAAAATAGATTTAGTGATATTCACGAGGGCTCAAGTTCTTCCATTAGGTAAGTCTGGAGCTATTCAGAGATTTCAGATGTACCCGTAGCTGTTTTACGTTGCCTTGTATTTAACCTTCTTAAGCAACATTAAAGCCATAGGGCCTGACCCGGTATTACTGAATTCACACTACCTCTTGGATTCCTTTGTAAACCATGCATTAACCAATCTACAGAAAAAGTAGCAATTGAAAGACAAAGTATTTCCATATTTCTGCATGTCACGCTTTACTATTTGAAATGCCATTTATATATTATTGTCAGTGCTAGTACCTTTTCTGTGTTTTAAAACAATTTAAGAAGAAAGCCCAATTAAAGAAAAAACTGTTGGTGATAGGAAAGAGGAAAGAAAGGAAGAGGACAGTTGTTCTGCAATGTTAATAAAAGCATAATGCATAAGTCATAGGAGGGATTTTTCTCTCCCTGAACAGTTTTCCGAAATGTTTATATTCTTAGAAGTTTTTCATTCATATCTTCGAACCTGTAGTCACATAATCAGATTATCTTTTTTTCCAGCAACTGGGTATTCTAAAATGTCTCTTGAATACGTAAGAGAAAATCTGGCAGATGGGAGTCTCTACATTAATTCTGATTGACATTTTTTAAGCTAGAGGGTAGATAGTATATCTTTCCACAGAGCTGTTGGGAATATAGTTTTGCACCTTAAATTCCCTAAAGAGGCGTTTCGCTGCTGTTACTCAAGAGAAACAGAGCCAAGGCTGTTTTGTCTGTCTGTGTGCAAAGAGGACAGAAGATGGCTAGATTGTTTTAACCTTATTCAGCTACCAACAATGATGCTTTTTGGCACTTTGTATGTTGCTTTCTGCACCTCTGAAATAGCCTTCACTGACCATGTTGTAGATGTTCCTTCCTTCTCAAGAGGAATTTCAGGCATGGATGTCGCTGTTTCCCTGCAGATCCCGCTTTGGGGAATGCCGCCCATGGCACAACAGCAGCACAGGCAACGGCTCTGCTGCTGTGGCAGAGAATAGTCTACAGCTGGATACATTATTCTTCTTTTGCTCCTATTACCTATAATGAAATTGATTACTACTTAAGTGAAATTATCTTTCAAAGTTGTTTTTTTTTAGTAGCCTTTTCTTCTCTGAATTTAAAAATACTTTGTAAGAAGCAAAACAAAGGCAATCTCATTAGGATCTGTGAAACTGGCACATATGGGGAGATTTAACACCTTTTGAAGTATTGCTTATGATAGTGATATGTATTAACCAATTATATTTTACTGTGGTGTGAACAATGAGAGGAGTCTGGAGTCATAGCAGGGAAGGATGTTAAAAGCTGTGGTGATATTTCTTGATAAATTTGCAAGGACTGTAGTCAGCTGTAATGCTACCCTCACCCATATGCTTCACTGCAAATTAATGTGCTGAGGGGCTCTGACCCCCTTGTCAAAAAAAATCTGAGTGCTTGGTATGAAAAACACAAATATATTTGAATTTCCTGTTGTACCATACCAGCTTGCCATGATGTATAAGCTTATATAGTATCAAATTATCTACAAGTTATAAAGGCAGAGCTCATGTTAGAATATCATCTTCCACAGAGAGTCAAGGTTATTTCCAAACTTTGAAAAAAAAAAAAAAAAGCCTCCAGCTCAGTGACTAATGCATCTATTAGCCAAATACACAAAGCAAAGTATGTCTTAAGTTGTGTGCTTTGCTGAAAATTCAAAAAGTGATGTGTCTCCTGAGGCCGGTATATTTCATATAGCCCTTTAACCTGTGATTCATTACAAAGGGAGTGGAAGCTTTGCTCCTTCCCACTTGTGCTGTCATCAAAACCGAAAATCCTAAGTAAATCTCTGCTAGGCAGCAAGAGACCCAAGTGACTTGCTAGACTGATTAAAAATCAGCCATCCTGCCAAGTCTGGAGACAACACTGGGTAAAATGGAGATCTCTGGAATGGAAACATCTTCCGGAGATCAATGCTGTAGAAAGCAACTATTTTTGAGGGGGAAAAAAAAGCAGAAGAAGGCTTCTGCACAAGCCCAAAGCTGATCAGTGGGAGACCAGGAGGGACTTTCTGATGTGGGGGTGATGTTTTTTTATTGAAGGTTGTGGGCATCTGATGTGTTCTGGATGTGGAGAGAGGGGAATGGCCATTGAAGCACCCTCTTTGGTTAATCCACTGCAGAGTGAGTCACAAGTTAGTGAGTTTTGCCATGCAAAAAAAGGCTCTTGACTGATGCTATTTGATGTGCAAAACTTCCTTGCTGAAGGTGTATCATTGGTGAGCAGGGAGTTGCTCTTACTAGCAGTCCAGAAGGAAATTTTCCATGGCAAAACCCAACAAAGTTGTTTGAATTCATTTTCTCCATCAAGTGAACATTCTATTATTTTTATGTTCATTATTAGAAAGTTATTAGAATAAGGTGAGATGAAAGCATGGGGTAGGGAGGGGAACAGCAAGGTTTTATTCTGGATTTTTGTTTGTTTGTTTTGAACCACTTCTGTTCTTTGTCAACCTATTTCAGCCAGACAGTATGTCAGCCTTGCATGTTGGAAGCATTATCTATAGATCAAGAAAGGGGGACCAGAAGACCCATCTCGTGAATGGAGAGTTGGCAGACCCCAATCTGTTGACTGAAAAGGAAGATATGGGAGTAGTTTGTCTGGCAAGTGGTGTACACAGCTGAGACCCTCTTGGAAGACCTGTGAAAAGCCATCAAAAACACCCTTGGGAGCCCCAACTCCTTTAAGAGTGCATCACCCAACACAGCATTACTTGCAAAGGGCTAGGATCACTGAGATCACGACAAATAGTTACTTTTTGTTATTTCCCCATTCCCACTTTCCTCCCCTCTCAGATCCTAATAACTTCATTACTCATCAAGAGTTGAGGCATTGGGGCTCGTTGCTGCTGCCCCAGCTGTCCCCCTCTCCCGTGGTCCTGCACGTGCCTTAGGGCGCAGCTGGGCACTTCATCAAAAAGTGGTGTGCTCGCTCCTTTCAGCAGCGCTCAGGGAGCTGAAAAAGGAGATGAGGGAACTCACATAAGCAAAATAATAAAAAGAAAGTAAGTAAGCAAATGGCTCTACACTTCAGTTTTTCAAACTGCATGAGGAGAGCAGCAGCTGGGGCTGAGCAGGGGAGGGGCAGAGCCATAATCAACGCGCTCGTTTTTCAGTAAGCCCCAGATGCAGATCAAGAAATGTGAAGTTTTTGCTGACTAGGAGACAAGGGCCCCAGTTCTCATCCAACAGAGAGTAAATTAAAAAATAATGATGAAGAATAGCACTTTCTCTGGAAGTGTTCAATGCCTCGCATATTTCTTCTGTAGTTATTTTCTTTCTGTAGGTGAAATGGAATGGCCTGGGACTCGATCTGGGAATATTTCATGTACCTTTGTTCCCCCAAGAGCCCTACCCTGCCCACAGGGCATACCCCCTCCAGCTGACAAGGTGAACTGCTCTGGAAGTGGAGATTTCCAGGTGGTGGGGCTTAGGATCAGCGGAGGAGAGGATAAACAAACTCCTAAGGGTAGAAGTCCCAGCCAAAGAAACTGAGAAACAGCAAAGACTGCCTTTGCTCCTTTGGTGTTTCCATGGATGAGGGAATTCAGTTTGGGGCAATGGATATGAGCAATATTTACTCATCTAAGTGAATATTGAAGAAGTCTGAGCAGGTTTCTCAGACCTGTCCTAGCATTATCCATGCCCCAAGCAGCCTCCATGCTGAATCATGGGCTCATTCCAGTGTAAGGGCAAACGTAAAGTCAGTAAAGAAGTCTTTATCTGTGGTCTCCAATCCTTTGACCAACCTGGTTTTATATCTACATGTCTTCCCTATCTCATATATTCTCTGTCTTACCTAACTAATAACTGAGTTAGGTGATGTTTATAGGCCTATAAAGAGCATGGATTGAGAGAGAGATTGCAGGTTCTTGGCCAGTTAACTGGTTCTTATTTTATATTTCCATTGCACCATGCATTACAAGATAGGCTGCTCTTCAGTATATCATGGGAATGCAGAGAAAATATGAATAACTTGGCTCATATATTTAAAAGCATATAGGAAGCACTGGCTTGCTCTGTGTGTGTTCCCGGTTCCTCTTTTAAATTATTCTCAGCATAAAGCATGTATTTACATTCAGATCAGAACTACTCACAAGAGGCATGCAGCTGTGGAGTGTGTTACATATTGTAATTATAAAGACATATTTGTTCCTTTTTCCCTGTGAATAGATTCTTGTATTGATTTGTTCCTACTTCTGCACACCTACACTTAGGCAACGGGGAAAAGGTTGATTTTATGTGAAACAACTTTAATTGCGTTATCTCTGGGGAAGAAATAGAGTCATTGAAAACTTCAGTTACGATTTTGTAACAATTTTTCCAAACAGACTTAAACTAATGATCCAACACACTTTTCTTCTTAATTAAGATTATGGTTATAGATGGTTACTGGGATGCTTGGAAGGTTTAGGGAAAAAAGAAAGCCTGGAATGTTCAAGGGAAAAAATATAATGTTGAGCACACATTTTAAAAAAAAAAATCAAATGAAAGCTATAGCTTCTGTAAATTGCTTTGAGAAAAAAGTTATCCAGCAGACTCATAGCCATCTAATAAGTGAAAATCTGGACAAAAGCTGGAGTTTTACTTTTAATCCTACAAAAAAGACCCAACAAAGGGTCAGAAAACCAAAAAAAGAATCAACTCAAATCCCAGATCCCACAAAGAGATCTTTATGGAGCACTGTGACCCTCAGGCTTGGCTCTCGTTTTCCTAGACATAAATGGAGACAAAATCCAACAGAGTCAGTAGATGAGGCCAGAAAGGCAGTCACAAAGTGTATGAGTTGAGGTTTTGCTACATGAGCAAGGACTGTTTGTAGGCTTTGAACATTTTTTTTTTTACCTCTAGCACCTTTCTTTGAGGTAATGTCCCAGAGATTGCTCATAGGTTGGCATGCTTTGGAGATGCTGCTTTGAAAAGCAGTAGTGAATGTTAAGAAATATTATGCACCCTGTTGGTTATTTTTATTGAGTTGGGTTTTTTTTTAGTTCTGAAATATGAGGGTCTCCAAAATTACTGCACCAATATGGATACTGTTATTACAAAGATTTTAGTTGTTAATATAACAATTATATTTCTGTTTCTTTTAAGAATAGTTAGAATATGCCTATTTAAAAAAAAAATGAGAGAAGAAAAAACAAACCCTGTGTTGGACTTGACATATTGACCTCTGAAGATCTGAATCCTCTACAGACATCCTGCAGTGATATCAAGTGGGGAGAACTGTTCAGAAATGCTGGCAGCGAATGCTGCATCAGATAAATAGATCAATTTTCCTGGCAGAATAACAACATTTCTGCTTTGATATGGGGCAAATGGAATTGCTGAGCTGTGTTCTCAGTTAAGATCAGATACATATTTTGAGCCCAAAGCTCCTCTCTATCAGAAGGCAATATTAACAAAACCCACAAAAGCCTCTCTGCTTTACGCACTGCTATTACTGTTATTAGTGTGTGTGTGTGTCTATCTGACAGCATCGCAGGAATGACTCTTGCCACATCCACAAAGGAATGTATTCAGCTCTTCTACAGGAATGCTTCAATCCACAATGTTACTTCTTCTGTGGTTTAGATGAATACAACACATTGATTTCTTAAATGAATGTGCAAAGATTCTCTCTCTTATCGACCCAAGAGGAACTTGTTATGGTTCTCTCTCCTCTCACCATCTACCCAAGGTGGGTGTTCTTCCTTTCCCCTTTCCCCATCTTGGGTTTTCCAGGACTTTTATTTTTTTTATTTTTTTTTTTTCCCCAGTTATCATAGGCACCTTTTAGCTCAGATGGTCCAGTCTTGCATGAAAATTAGATTTTAATTAATCTCTTGCAAAAATTTCTGCCTTGTGTGGATGATGTCACGTTTCCATTATCTAACCCTTAATAACTGATTATAGCCTAATTGAATGTACTAGAGGAAAAAAGACAGGATGTCAGGATACAAAGTTCATTAAGGAAAATCAATTTGCAAGGTTTTAAATTGCATTAAGGGCTACCCTTTAAAAATCATCTAACATATTTCTTCCTGGTTTGGGAAGGTAAATAGGCACATTGTGGGGAAATATGTGCAAGAAGAAGTGGTAGATTTTGTGGGTAAATTAAATTGCTAATGACTGAAGATCAGACAACAATTCCATTATCAATGACAAGCTGCCAAGGTACTCAAAGCAGTATTTTGCCAAGTGCCTTGTACTTTCCTTTTTTTTTTTTTTTTTTGTCATTTAAACAAATAAATCTTTCTTGTAGGTTGGACGGAGATGTAGCTCATTTTGTTAAAAAAGCCAATAGAGAAGGGTTAATGAATACCTACTCTGTTACTGGCTCTCCAGGATGGATTTGGCAGCCCTTTTACATGCCAGACCGGATGTTTGCATCTTTTTCAACTCTGTAAAGAGTAGAAGCTGCTTTATAGTCACATTCTTGGCATCATGATCAACTGGATGCATTTCAATTAGTGTCTTTTGTGGTACTAAGTCAATACAGTACCTTTGTGAATTGTTTAATAAAAACAGCCCATGGGAGACAACCTTACCTTTAGTTTTTAACTCTTGGAGGATGCAGTGACACGCTGGTGATACCTGATGTCTCATGAAACAGATATGTTTCTGTTGGGTTCTTGGCATCAGCTGCATCTGTTTGTGGCTTCCTGGGTGCCCAAAGGGGATGATTTTGGAGCAATTCTGGGGAGGGAAGATAGGGATAATAGCTGGACTCTGAGGCCTGGACCTGTATCTGCTACCTTGCATATACTGGTGTAGTCTGACTGGTATTGGGATATCTGCATGACCTCTGAGCTTTAGTACCAGGTAACAATAGTTTTGTTCAAAAACTACAATAAAGTGATAGAAAACCTTGTGATAGAAAAACTTGTGATATTACAAGCTAAATTAAACAAGATTCAGTTCTGAAACAGAAGATTTTCTCTCTAGCTGTCTGGTTTCCTCTTGGTGCTGTTTTGGGATGGGTTTTGGAAACATAACACGAGTTGTTCCATGTATATCTCTTCTCCTCCAGCCTTTGGCATTCACAAATTCCCAGCACTGCAGCGGGAGACAAAGGCCCCACTTCTCACCGAGCTGAGCCCCTGGGGTTCAGGGCAGTGCACCAGGCAGCAGGACCCGTTGCGTCACTTCAGGTGGTCAAATGGTACATGACAGCCTTTGATGAACTGATGTGTCCCCTCCATAAATCCAGTACCATGGACATATTCTATACCTGCAATTCTTTGTCCAAGATCCAATTGTTTACCAGCGCTTGCCATGGTCTTCCTGCACATCAGTGGGGATGATGAACACAGATAACTCAGCATGCAAAAGCAGACTCGCAGTCTCCTGTTTAGAGTGATTTTCAGGTGAGATAATTAATTAGGACATCAAAGAAAGAAGATGGCACGTTTAGCATAAGTTTTAAGTCACATTTTGTCACCTTCCCAGAAGTTGTTTAAAGAGTGGAGAATTGGTACAGTATGTCTTTCTCTTTGAGATGGTTTATACAGAGTTTTTAATTACATTGGAGAGCTCTTAAATGTAATTTTGTATGATGGCATCTGGTACAAACTGGATGCATCACTTTGATCTCCCATGGAATAGAGGTTGACAGTAATCTTCAAATGAAGAGTAACATCAGCAGAAAAAACATAGATGAAATTAACATATTGGAGCACAGCTTTTCTTGTAATCATCACCATATTAAATATGGAGGGGAGTATTCTGAAAATCAAGTTTGCATTTTGAACAGCGAAGTGGGGCTGAGTTGCCCTCATTAACTATTTTGTATTAAATTTGAATTTGGTAAGAAAACTGATGCTGACAAGCACTGGAAATGTTTTGCGTTTTTTTTTTAAATCCTGTTTTTAATCATTTTAGATCACCTACTAAATATCTTGCAATATTCTAATGCGTGTCTCGTTGATAGTAAAAAAAGGTGAACAAATTGAACACAGAAAATAAAAATGCAGTCTTCTCAGCCTTTTCCTCCTTGAAATGGTACCAGAATGAAATTCATGATGCATCTGTGTTTTACTTTACTTTCATTTTGCCACCATATTTTTGCATATTTGATATGATTGAAAAAGCATGTTGCATATTTTTTGCAATGAATTTGCATTTCAGGTACAAAATTTTCGCCACTTTTCTTGTAAACTCCACATGACTGTAAGGCGCCTTTTTTTTTTCCCCAGAGTTTTGGAACATTCCTAGTGTCTACCCTGAGTGTAAATAAAATACATCAAAACATACAGATGCTCACTTTTATGTGTTATCATCCCACAGATGAACTCACAGTGAACATTTTCATTCTGAATATGTTAAACTGTGGGGTTTTTTTTAAATGGATGCATATTTGGGAATGCTAAAAAGGGAGAAGGCACTTTTTATAATACATTGCATTGATTGTGAAAACATCTAAATATTCCTACAAACATTCACTGAAGTCTTTCTTAGTTGAAGACTTTAATTCCTAAGGAATATAATATATATTTTGCGTGCCAAGAAGCATCAGGTTAATTTTGTCCTTACGTTAATTCCAGGGGAGTCACTAAAGTCTTTCTTTCAGGAGACAGATGCTGCTGGCGGGCTTCTGTATTTTCCTGGCACTGACTTCACCCCGTTGCTGCTTCGGTGAGGAGGCATCGTGGCAGGAGAGAAAGGCCAATGTCCTTGCATTGACAGCTCTTCTATCAGAAAGATGGAGGTGAGCCTTAAATATATTTATTGCACTTAATTATCATTTTTTAATGTTCTTTAACTGAAAACGTAGATTGCTACAGACTGCTTCACCAAAAATGCAATCAAGTTTGGGGTAATGCTCTTTGTTCAACAGAGCCTACTATACAGAAAAATGCCATTGGTGAAGGTTGGGATTTGGATACTTTGCTAAAGAAGCGTGTTGAAAAATGATAACTACCAACACTACGCTCAGACCTCATCAGTGCAATCTGGACCTAGCCTGCAGCTGGCTGAAGTACTCATTGTTCTTTGATGCCTTTAGTAAACTGGCACTACATGTGGACTTCTCTGTCCTTCATGTGCCTCCTCATCCCGGTGGGATAGGCCCCAGTCCGTGCTGTGTACTGGGGACTTTGCTCTGACTTCTTCCCTCGGTGTTTCAATGTCTCTCTATGCTCCAGCTGACTGCGTTTGCAGCAGGACAACAGAGCAAAGCAGAAGAGGGGCTCAGCCCTGCGTGGTTTCAAATAAGCATCTAATTGTCACTCTTTGCTATGGCGATACCCTCTTTTGGGTTGACAGAGGGGGGTTTTGGTGGCAGGGGAGGAGAAATGCTGTTATTATTTTCATGTAAGCTCAAAACATGAGCTAGTGCACTGCCTTTAGAAAATGGCCTATACTTGTGTTCCTGTGCCTTGAGTGGGCTCGTGAGCCGTGAGGGTACCTGAAAATCTGAGTGTACATTGGCACTGACAGTATCTTTTTCTTTATCCATAGCACAGCAGACACCCTGTCATTGAAGACAACTATAAAAATATATAATGAGGCAGCTTGAGTTTCTCATTTTCATAAGAGTCACGGGCATCTCTGGAAAATAATCTTAGCAAAACCCCAATAATTATGATTGACCTGCTATTTGCAATTGAGAAATTTTGTCATATAGTCATTGTCTCTTGCTTAGCATGACAAAGAGCTGGACAAATATAGAGCAAAACTGCAGCAGAAAAACAGAGAAAGCGGTAAGAAATGAGTGGGAAACCAGTTCTTTGTTAGAATTGGGACAGTGAGGGGCATGATAAGAAAATCCATTGTGTATTTTCTACCAGGCTGAAAATCTATTGCAATTTAGGCAATGAGAAGCTCGTGTGCCATTGTGTTAGTACCGCTGCGGTTACGCTGCTTGTGGATGGCAGAGAGAGGGAAGCAATTTGATAAATGAAATGTAACCACCTGATGCATAATTCAGTCTTGCAAGGGCAGTGTAGGAAAACAGTATCATATCTAGACAAATTAATCTGTCTTAGGCTTGTGACTACCTCAAGGCCTTCTGTTTCATTGTCAGTTCACTCACAGGTATGTATGTGATTATTATTTCAAATGGAAAGTTCTTTTCCAGTGGCTGTTTTTGAAAGATGGTGTCTCACAGCAAAATCCCTTTAGTGAAGTATGCTTTCATTTTGAAGTACAATAGGAACTGTCAGCTAGAACCATCATTTGTTTTGCTTTGTTTTGTTTTGTTTCTACTATTTGTGCATTATCATTTCAGGAAATAAATTTTGTATGTAAGCAGTCAGTGCCAGAAGTCTGAACTTTCATCTGTCATTTTAGATGTTGGCACCACTGTGTTGTATTATGCTCAGCAATTCCCATCACAACCATCTGGTTAATAAAAGCTGCGTAAAGTTTGCTATACTCACAAATTGCACCAACTTAGATACAGAGGAGAGAAGGAATATTATGGCACTTTGCAGGAGACTGAGGCACAGAGAGGTTTGGTCCCCTGCCCCCAAAGGCACCGGGATGCGCTGATTGCCCAGACTGGGGATCCATCGGAGCCCCTTGGCCAGCTCTACAGGTGTCTGTCTGCACATCGTGATTTAAATCACTCAGCCGTTGGTGGGGCAACATGCACTGGGGGCAGAGGCTGAGGTCAACAGGCTGTCCTGCCAAACCTGAATTGGTGATGTTGCATCTTTGGCCAGTACTGAAGTGGACTCTAGACTCCACTAGACTGGATTAGTAATATATCATATATTAACAATTAATAAGAAAATAATTGTTATTAATAATAAAATAATTAATAGTATGTAATATAATCATTATCATATATCATCTAATATAATATATCAAAGTATAATGATAAAACCTGAGTACCTGTTAGACCTCCAGAGTGATTTCCATTTCCTCTCTCTTCCCCAAATATGCCCCTGAATTCAGGCTTTCTCTTTCTTCCAGCTTTCCTGTGTTTGTTTTACTAGGCATAATCTGCTTGCTGTGAACAAGCCCCTGAAATCTGCCCAGCTTGCAGTCTGTCTTTCCTGGCAGGCTATTTTATTTTCCCACAGACCACACCTGGGTAGAGGAGACTCTACACAAGAGGGGAAACAGCTCAAATGTGAGCAAACTGCATCCAGGGGCAGACGGCGGGGGAAGAAAGAGCGATTTCAGGGCTGGTGTTAGGGATTTCATATGCGAAAATTGAAGATTCAATAGCTTCTGTTATCTTTAGGACAAGACATGCAGAGAGTGTGTCTGTGGCTCTTATCCCTCAGGCTATCTGAGAAGATTATGGATACTCTCTGCACGGTGGCGACATACTGAACATCCATACACCTCCTTCGTGTGTCATTGTTCACAAACAGGGTCATGGCTTTAATGTTCAGGGATAGAAAATTGTCCCTTTAAATTGGTCTAGTCCTTATGCTGTGCTTTTTATGTAGTTCTTTCCCCACTAGAAAAGTTGTTGGTTTTTTTGTTCTGGAAACAATAGAAAAGAGCAGATAAGGAAACAGGCTACAGCAGATATAACCAGTTACTAGATAAGTATGCTTTATTCCTCCCTAATATAATGGCAAAAAAAAAAATGTGAATAAAAACATGTTTTTATTCACTAAGTTCCTTCAGTGCTGGAGCTGGTAAAATCTCAAACATGCATCCAGAGCCAGTGGCAACAGAAGAAGGAAAGGGACTCTTTCTCAGTAGACACCAAACAAACAGAAAAGGAAAGAATCCTGACATTACTCAGCGCTGTAGCAAGGGCAAGGAATAAATGGGTTAGAATTCAGGGAAAAAATGTCTTTGGAGAGAGGTTAAACATGATGCGGTTGTTTAAATTTCTGCTCAGGAAGTCCCTACTACAGACTGGCAAAAGCTGTGAGGGAATGATGGAGAAGGGATAATTATCTTCTCTTTTCCTAATGGTCCTTCCCTAAACAACTACCAACAAACACATAATATTGGACTTAGCAGAGTTTTGTTCTGTCTCAGGGTGGCTGTTTCTCACATTGTTAAGCAGGTCCCCAGATGCAAGACTGGGACAAGCATCTTGACCGTTTGATAGCAGCACAACATGGACAGAGATGGGGAGGAATGTTCTCAAAATTTCTCTCTTCTTTCTTCTTCTTCTTCATCATCTTCTTCTTCTTCTTCTTCTTCTTTTTCTTCTTCTTTTCTTCTTCTTTTTTTTTCTTCTTTTCTTCTTTTTTTTCTTCTTCTTCTTTTCTTCTTTTCTTCTTCTTTTCTTCATCTTCTAATTTTCTGTACACTTGTCTCATCTTTTTACAATACCTGCTTGTCCTGGGCTATAGGAAGTAAGCAACTTTGAACAACCAGACTATTGAGTAAGGGTAGGCTTGATATTATGTATTTAAGTAGGATTTATGCTTTGAATCTGCAAATGTTAATACTCATTTATACTTCATTTTACGGAGCTATCAGCAAAGTGTGCTATGAGGTGACACTAACACTGTGTGCTGTGCACAGAGGTTCAGTTTCACTGGGGAATACACCCAGAGAGTATTGTCAGGACCCAGTTAAGATGCATGGAAGATTGGAGAGAAGCACCATTTTTGGAGAACGGTGTAGTCAGGGAGTTTCCTCTCCCACCTGTGCCTCTTCCCAGAAAAAAAAAAAAAAAAAAAAAAAAAAAAAAAGTGGTACCCGCCTCCAAAAAAAAAAAAAAAAAAAAAAAAAAAAAAAAGGTTGGTCACTGGTTTTGCACTGGAAAAAAAAAACAAAAAACAAAACCCCCCAAAAAAACCCCCAAAATTTTTTGCCCCCTTGCTTTATTAGTGCATTATAGGGCATGTACCTAAAGCATAAGGGGGTCATGTCTTCTTTCTAAAGATGTCGTAAAATGATGAAGTGTTTCTAAAGCTAATAGTTTATTCTTCACAATATATTTCATGTTAATAATAAATGAATTTGTGGAATTGGTGTGACTTCCAGCTGCTTTAATGCTATCTTTTATAAGCCCATAGAGTTTTCCAGACTAACAATCAGATGTTATTTAAAAAAAAAAAAAAAAAGAAGTTACTCAGTTTCTCACCCATAGTATATTTATTTGGAGGAGCTGAAACTTCCTCATAATCATATCAAACCTGAATTGCTCATTGTACAGCCATCAAGACTGAATCCATATTTCTAAAGGTTTCATTTCTGAGGGCTCTGGAAATCAGATTTTGTTCTTTGTGCACTGAAAGACTAATAAATATTGCATATCGATTTTTTAACTTATTTTTTCTTTGTTTCACTGGGTATGACCTATAAAAATGTCTCATACTCCACTTACTAGTACCCACACTAGGCGAAGCAGCATTCAAACAGAGTGCATAAATACAGCAGAAATGTAAATGAAAGGATTCTGGTAGCAAGACGTGCCTGAAGAAATCCGTACAGACACTGCGATTTACATTTCCTCCAAAATATCTTAAAGATCTTTTGCTCTACCTACTGCATATTATAAAACACTCAGGGAATTATAGATTAAGTCCTGGAATACATTTAGATCATTATTTCCAATGACAACAATGCAATTCTTTGAGCAGTGCGCATTTCATATATACAGCACAGCGGTAAAGTAAATAAGGCACGTATTGCATTGGAAAAAAGCTACATTTTGTGATTCACTTAGGGTTTGGCAGAAAAATAGGAACAGATAGATATCATCACAAAATGATTATGAGCTGTCTGGTGAAGATTCTGTCAGTGAATAATCACAGTAATAGTTTTGTTTTCTGTAATATTATACGTGTATATCAACAACAGAGACGAACAAATCTTGACAAGCCACAAGCCTCAGTCAAATGCCAGTTTAAGAGGAAGTTTCTGTTGGCTGCTGGGCTTACAGAAATACTGAAGAGTGTGAGAATACTCTGGAGAGCCACTGGGCATCCTCATGGAGTTGTGGTATTATTCAGGACTTTAATTGGCAAGCTCAGATAATTTTGGCAGGTCTCAGGGCTGCTTCTTCAGGTCTCAACTTTTGTTGGCTCCTTCCTGGTGATGTGCCACTATCCGGCTTCTCAAAGCTCCTGAAGGCTTTGGCTCTGTCAGCTTCTGGTGGGCATTTCTTGGCCGTTCCCTCGTTAGGGATGTCCAAGGTGGTTGCGTACAATAGCCCATTAATCATGCAGGTACCAATGCACTCAGGAGCAGCAACAGTACCCACAGGCAAGAGCTGCAGGAGTGTGCAAGGACCCTGAATAGCTGTGATCACTGAAACTGCTTGCAGTTGTCATCCTTGGCACATCATAGACCTTGACCTAGGCAGAGGTTCTAGGAGAGGATGTGGCTGTCCAGGCTTCTGGGGACAAGGATCACTGGGGATGGTGCTGTTCTCACCTGCGGGAGGGATGCTCTGCTTGGGAGGGATGCTCTGCTGGCTCATCAGCAAAATGAAGTGAGCAGTCTATATGCCATCAAGGAGAAAAAATGGGAGATCGACAGGATCTTCACTGTCACCCCACAAAACTCATACCAGAGTCACACCAGAGTTTCAGGGAAAGATGGATGTCCAGGTTTTGGCTGGGAGAGAGTTAACTTCCCAGCAGCTGGTGAGAGGCTGTGTTTGGGTTTGTGCTGAGGAGAAGCTGATCACACACTGATGGGCAGAGCTGCTCCAGGACACTCAAGGACTTTCCAGCTTCTCTGCTGTGCCCGTGTCTGCAGGGGCAGGAGAAGCTGGGAGGGAGCACAGCCTCAATTACTAGCCCAGGATTTGACCTTGGGTTTAGGATTCCGACTCAAACTGGCCAATGGTCTGTTCCATATCATGCAAATAGTGCCCAGTATAGAGGTGAGGCTCTGTTTGGAAGGGCTCTCTCTTCTCTCTCTTGCTCTTCAGGTCGCCCCTTTCTCAGGGTTATCTCTCTCTGTCTGAATCACCTCTTGGTCTCTCCAATTCTTGGACTCTTATCTCCATTCCAGGATTGAGCTTTTGGGATTCTTATCTGCTCCAGGATCACTGGCTAAGAATGGGCTGAGCCTTGGTCATTGGGTGGTGAGCAGTATCACTGTGTGTCACTCATTTGTATATTTGTATATATTTCTGTTATTGTTATAATTATTATTTTCAATTTTATTGTATTTTAATTAGCTAAACCCAGCTGCTAGCTGGGTTCAAACCATGATAGACAGGTCCAGAAAGTGTGAAATTTCATACTGGAAGTTGGCTTAGCTATGCCATGTCAGAACTTCATGTCCATTTTAAAATGGAGAAAGGCTAGGAAAACGTGAAAAAAATGCATTAAATGGATACAATACAGCTGATACTCTTCACACCTGCATGCTTGGGTGTCACTAGGTATATGCTAATCATTAGGATTAAGGTTCATTAGGTAGCACTGATGCTATTGTCTATCTGTGGGATCACTTAGCCATGTGGAAGAATGTCCATTAGATTGCATTGACGACTGGACTAAGCACTGAACCACCCCAAAAATCTCTATCTGCAACATTTAGATCATTTGGACTGTTTGACCTAGGAGGACCTTTGGTAGACCTGCCAAAGTCTGCAGTACCAACGACTGCCTGGGATCAGCTGAGTCTCACTCTACAACACAGAACAAGCAAAAAAAATTAAATTCAGCAGTGACCAAAAATCATATATTGCAGAAGGTTTTTGAGCAGGAATTTGCTCAGTAATGCTTCTGTCATACTGAAAACAACTTGCTCTATATTGAATTAATTTTTTGGGTATGTGATTGGGCATCACTGACATTAAATCAAAAGTGATAAATATCAATAACTCGATGTTGGATCAATTTTCCTAGGCTGGGCAGCTTAATAATCGCCTTCACCCTGATTTGAAGAGTTCACCTTTAATAATGTTCTAGCTGTGCATCTTTATAAATAATATTTTCCAAATCTTGATATTAAAAAACCCCCTCATAATAAACTGCCTCAGAATTCCTGGATGCTTTACTGTTTTTTGCCTGGCCTACTTTAGAGATTAGTTTAATTTAGGTGATATTTATTTCCCCACTGTTGATGTTGTGGTTTTTTTCCCTTTTGCTTCTTGTGGAGATTAGCTTCATATAAACATGCTATCCCTAACATAAATCAAAGTAGCTGGAAATAGTAATATAGTACAGCCATGTATATTCATGGTTGTTTGATGAAGGAAAGACATTAACATATTTCTAGATTCTCTGTCATTCCTTTCCATTTTTTTCTTAAAAGAGAAAAGGGAAAAAAAGGAAAATGTTCTGATAAATTCATGTATTCAGTAAAGTAAAATTATCAAAATAGGTAGGACAGTAATTCACTTTTTCTCTCTAATTTGGTGATTTGTACATTAATGAGAAAAATGTTTTTTTTCTGGTTCCATCAATCGGTGATGTAGCAGATTCTACCCTTATAAGTGCAGTTTTTCCTTCTTCCTTTCAACATGGGGAATTGAAATGCTTTCGAAATAACCACCAGCACTTTGACAAGCGGGAGCACCTACACCAATGTCGGAAGACTTGCAGCAGTGCTGCACGCATCAGGTAGATTTTATTTTTTCCAGCCATGACCTGCCAGTACTGTTCATATCAAGTTTCTCCTCTGCTGCTCAGGATTATAGCTAAGAGACATCCCTTCATGCAGGCTCTGTGCTATGAAGTGTGTCATTATCCAGGTGAAGGGCAGGTTGGCATCTCATTCGGCGAATTTCACCCTCCAGGCATTAACACGCACCCAGCCCATTGCTGAGTGTTCATTCTGCCCCGACTTCCTTCACTGATTTTTATACTTAATGGCCGCAGCAGAGATACATATCTTATGGTGTTACGCCCCCTGTGCTCCTATACAATGACAGAATTAGTGGTTACTAGACTTTAAAATTGGGGTAATTCTTCCTTTGCCTATTTACATAACCTTGGTCATTCTGACCAACTTGACGAAGATGCCTCAAAAGCCCAAGGTCTCCCTCATACCTGAGGCTCTCTTGAGAGCTGGCCCAAGGCTTTCCCTTGGTCAGGTGGAAGAGAATTCCTGCAGCCATAAGGGCTACACACAGGGTAGTCTGTACGTTGGGCCTCGCACATGTCATGTAGTAGGACGCCAGGCTGTGCAAATTGAGGTCAGCACCTCCCAATATGCTGGATTTACTGTTCCTGCACAGAAAAATGCCAGTTCAGGCTTGTGAGGGCTTCTAAGGAGTCTGACTGGAGAGAGGGGACAGGGGGTTTCACTTGATATGAACGCTGAAATGACATCAATGAATGTTGAAATGATTGGCTTATTTGCTACTGAAGTGAAATGACTGACTCAACACATCTCAGCAGACCATCTTTCAACATAATAAAACAATAACTACCCCACTCCTTTAAATATTTTATACTTAATCCAAATAAAACTGATTTTTTTTTTCATCAGCTTTGGCTCTGTCTGAGGTGGAGTGGGTCAAAGATGAGATTTTCTATTCCATGTAACATCTGTGATTTGACAAAAAAGGGGGAGAAGTCATTAATTTGTTTGCGGATGAAAAACTGTAGTTCTGAAAGTTTCCCTAAAAAGGGAAAAATTGAAACAAACAAACAAACAAACAAACAGAATCTTAGAAATAATAATGAAATTGCAAAGCCTGGAGTGAATTGAAGGCTGCCATCCAGGTTCTGGGGACTCCTTTCAGCCCCCTCTCTGCTCCCATGTCCTCACCAGCACAAGGCAGAAGCCAGGAGACCCACAGCACGAGGTTTTAGTTTCTGCTTCCACATCAGAGTACCTTTGGACTCAAAACATGACATGAGCCCTCCAGGTTTCTCTAAGCTTGAGATGTGGGAGGGAAGACCTGATTAGACCCGAGGTTCCTGTGTAAGCCTTTCGTTACTGCATTGTTGTTGAAAAGGATAAATGAAGTGAGACTTACCACTGCAAGCTTAGACAAGCATGAAGAAAAGAAAAAATGGCAATTACCAGTTTGATCTAATGGTGTAATCATATAAGAAACTGAACTTAATACACAGTAAAACAATATGAGGCAACAGAGATACTATAACTAAGGAAATAACTTAATACATACACGTTTAATTAAAAACACCATTTGTCTAAGAACATGCACTATGTTTTGAATAGTAATTTGAAATCACTAATGCTCTAGTTGAACAATATAATTTTCATTTAATAATAATCTTGGACCTGCACATTGAAGACATTCAGCACAGTGGAAATTAGATTTCAGGGAATTGTACAATGGTTTGTCTCTTGGATCCCAAACTGCAAAAAGTAACATGGATCATGGAAGACCAGCATGTAATTGCCCTTATTGCATCATGTTAAAGTTAGCACTTAGCAGTGTCCAGCTTCTGAAGTAATATTGTCAGGGCTGTTAATTGTAATATCTATAGCTTTGAAAAAACCCAAATGTAATTCCAAGATATCATTTTGAATTGTCAAATTCCTCTTTTCTTACCATTTGTTTTTAAAATTACATTTACTTTGAATAAAATCATAGTGAATAAGTCTAGTTGTTTTGTGATTCCTTTGAAGTTTTACACTGTATATTTATAGAAAGTGGAAAAAAAATAGTATAGTAATGAAAAATTAAAGCATTCCTTTAATAGTCTTTTCTTTTCTTCTGTTTCTTTTGTTTTGTTCAGTTTGTTTGTTATTTTTGTTTTTTGATTTGTTGGTTGTTGCAGTTTTTGTTTCCCATAATAAAATATTCTGAAAAACACATACATTTTACTAAATGCTTCCAAAACCAGTGGCTAAATAAAACTTGTCCATGAAAACTCAGGTAACACAAGAAACTGAAAATTATGATTTCAGAATGTGACAGATGTGAACAGAAGCTATATTGACGGAATTATGTTTTCCAAGACATTTCTGATCATTTGCAGAAATGGCTTGGTGCCTAACCACCTAACTACCTCATTGTGTTCATTCTTTTCCTACTTTCATGGATATTTTTCTCTTTGTTTCTGATATAACTTTGCAAGAATTAGAAAAAAGGTTTATAGAATTAAAAACTTAGTTTCAATGTTTATAAAAGCTCCTAGAATGTGATGTTTTTTTCTTTCTAAGTCAAGCTTGAGCTCGGATTCCTTACCATAAAACTTAATCCGCTTGTTGAAAAGAGTAAGACATTTCAATGGCTTTTCTTTTATTAAAAAGTTTCCACATGTCGCCTCTCATTGTCTTAGCTGGGTATGTAATCTTCTTCCCATAGAGCTGCAAATGCTATTTGCAAACATTGCTTTCTGATATTCAGGTTTTAGCTGTCCTCAGTCATTGCGAAGCTATGTGCCTTCCAGAGGTGTATTCAGTGTGGTCGGTGGTGGGGCTGATGTCATGTGCTGTTCATTCTTTCACTTTGTCCCCTCCTTGTGCTTAGTGTGGGAATTGAGAATGAAATATATTATAGCAATCTTCCACGTGCTTGTATCATAATATAAATGAAAGATGGAAATGCTTGTGATGGTGGAGAATCTGGGGAATGAGTATCCCACAGTATCAGACTGAGAGGTGAGAAATACTTTTCTGCAGGTGGGAAACTCCCACTGAGATGTGAAAACAGGAATTCCTACTGTGGTGTTTTGTTGGGTAGCAAAGCCATCAGATACTGCGAAAAGTCCGTGATTTCTGTCTGTGCCTACAAGCATCCTGGGATGTGGTTGGAGCCTGACCTCTATTCAGTGCTTTCTGCAGAGCTGGTGTGCAAGAAGACTTTGACGTATTGCAGTAGTGTCTACTTCTGATGATTTACTATGTCTTGGAAGAGGTAATCTCTTCAAGGACTGTCTCTTAGATATCCAAGAGATAGCATTACTTTCCTCAAGTTGGGAGATAACAAAGATTTTGGAGCCGTGTGTCACTCACATTGATTTATTAGAACAACACAGAGTTTTAGCCAGCAGTAGTGGTAAAATGAACACGAATCACTGTAATTTAGGCTCCTCATTTACATGAAAATTAGTGCCTTCTAAGAAAGATTCTGTATGAAACAGGCATTTGATCTTTAATACTGTGTTTTTTAGTAGATCTGAAGCATCCAGGGGTCTTCCTGAACTCTACAGATTGTTTTTTGTCCTCTGTTGTGCCACAAAAAAAAAAAAAAAAAAAGTGGATGAAGCTGCAGACTTTCAAGTTGGATGCTTCACGCAGAGAAGGTGGGTGCTGGAGCCTTTTCATAATACAAACCAGGCACTCTGGGCTTGTCGTATGGCCTCAGGCAAGTTGCTTATGTTTAAAGCTGATCATTGGCTTTCTGTTGAAAAATGCCAACTTGTTTAAAATTGAAACTGTAAGAAGAAGCTTCCTTTGATGAATTTTCTGTTCTAGTTCAGGTTTGTTTGATTTGTTTGTCAAATGGCCACCCCTCTGAATTCTTTCAGAACTTAAAACTATTTTTTACTGAGAAGTTTAGAGTAAAACAAAACAGAGTATCAACAAAACCTTTTAAAGTTTGTTGAAATTAAATGTTTCAGGGGATCCAATCCAACCTGAGAGACCGTTAAGTCTGAAATATCACAACTTTTGTTTTTTGTCCCAATTTTGTCCCATTTCCAAATTGTCCCAATTCAGGATGGATTTTCCTCCCAAACGCAGATATTCTTGTAGAGCTGCTGATCTGTTTTCACCATGCTCTATCTAATAATGCTTTCACCTCAGACACTCCCCAGATTAAATGATTGTTTCTCTGTAGAGAGAGCACCAGATGTTCTAAATTCTATTTCTTTGTGAGACTGTATTTTTTTCCTTGTCGCTTTGGCTTCTGTTTCTTTTTTACCCTCTCTGCCCCTCCCCCCTGCCTTTCACAGAAGTCCAACAGACCTGAGCCCTCAACATTTTCTTCATCGGAAAAATACCATCCCATCTGAGGACTTAACTGTAGCATGGGAAAAGACCCCATCCAATTGAGTCTTTATGCTGAGTTTTCATTAAATTGCATGGTAAGACTCCAACTATTTTTCAGCTGGGCCTCAAATGTCTTCTGTAGCTGCATGCCAGCTAAAGCCTCAGAGAGCTATAACCTCAATGCTTCCGTATAGCATGGCCAACCCTTGCCTGGTTCTTACTGAAAGTCTGCTGTCTCTGTTCCCATTAAGCTGATAATTTCATATCCCACTTTTTCAGTGTCAACTAAGTTGTGGATCCTGCTTTTTTCTCTATAACTTCAAATGGGACTGATGAAATACAACAATCTGGGTAGCTCTGATGAGGAAAGTCTTGCATATGTATGTATTTGAATGATATGAGGCAGATTTGTTTTTTAAAAAAACACTATTTTTCTTGTTGACTGAGTTTTTAAAGAAGCATAATGAGTGAGATGGTAAAATCATGAAGTATGTGATCAAAATGACTGGCATGTGGGTGTCCTGGTTCCAGCTGGGATAGAGTTCACTTTCTTCCCAGCAGCTGGTGTGAGGCTGTGTTTGGGTTTGTGCTGAGGAGAAGCTGATCACACACTGATGGGCAGAGCTGCTCCAGGACACTCAAGGACTTTCCAGCTTCTCTGCTGTGCCCGTGTCTGGAGGGGCAGGAGAAGCACAGCCCCAGTTACTAGCCCAGGATTTGACCTCAGGTTGAATGGTCTATTCCATACAATGCACGGCATGCCCAGTGTATAGATGAGGGTCTGTCCAAACTCTCTCTCTCTTCTCTCTCTCTCACAGATTCTCCCCTCTTCTCTTTTCCAGGACTGCAGTTTTGGGACTCTCTCTGATCCTGGAACGTTGGATGTGAATGGGCTTGGTCATTGGGTGGTGAGAAGTTGCACTGTGCATTGCTCATTTGTTTATTGGTATATTATTATTATTACTACTACTTTCATTATTATTTTCAATATTATTGTAGTTTAGTTATTAAATTGTTCTTATCTCAATTCATGAGTCTCTTTTCCCTTTACTCCTTTAATTTTCTCCCCCATCCCTGGGAGGGTGAGCAAGCAGCTGCTTGGTGTTTGCTGCTATTTGAGTTTAAACCATGAAACAGGAAAACAGATTCTCTGTAAAAATATAATTTATTTAAATTAACCTGTGCAACTGAAGTCATGCATATCACTGGCAGCATAATACCCATGAAATCACTGCTCACCATAACCAGCACAACGCAAAGTCCCACAGGACTCCTGACTCACCGTGCATGTGGAGCATTTCAGGGACTGAATTAGGTATGAGAGGAGACCAAAAGAGCTTCCAGAAATTTGGCTGATTTTCTAGCTTGAAAAACAGCCATGACAAAATAATGCATATTGAAATGTTTCATGTTCTTCATCAACCTGATAACTTTATCAACATTTTTCATATTCTTTATTCTTTAATTACTTCTCCTAGGTGCTAGTTATTAAGCTCACATGTCTTTAAATGGCCTGAGTGCTCTGGTGCCTGGTCCATCCTTGAGAATTGTGCTGGGCTAATTAAATGGTTTGAGAAACCCCTAGCGTAGTTGCTCAAAGATGGACTGTGCCTTAGTGTTAGTATGAGCCTCTAATTCACTGAAATAAACCTAATCCATTTCAATGAGGTCTACAACGATTTAAGTGTTCAAGCATTAGGGTACTGTACCAATTTAGGAAACCACTCTTTTAAACTAGATTAGTTCTATCAATGTGTTTATCCATTTATTTCTAATTTAACTGTCTCTAAACAGAACTTAGCCATAGGTAACTGCAAAAGACAATATGTCCCAAGAACCACTTCTCCATTTTGAGTACTTCTCAGGAGGATAACTGGATTTCTGTTTACTAGGCTTAAACAGCATCAAGAAGCTGCTTGTTTATTACAGTGTCATTGAGAATCTCATTTGGAATGTTAGCACCTGTTCCACAGGTGAAATTCAAAGTTATCTCCTGGGTGCTTTTTTTTTTTTTTGGATAGTGTATTTAAATAATCCCTAAATCTGCAAGAATTAACATTTTGGGGAAAGAATATTGGAACAAAGACAGCTGTTAGAACACTATTGCAAAGCAGTTCTGACTGGAACAAGCCAAGCCCTGTAAAATAACTTCAAGAGAGTTTGGGAACCAAAATACTCACTTTTGTTGAATCATAAAACATGGACCTAGTAGAGACATTTAGTTTTGCAGCACTACCACAACCAGCCAACACTTCAGAGCTCCTCAGATAATTAATTGCAATTCTCTGTCCTTAAGGGAATTTGATTTTATAATCGCTTTCCTCACTAACATCTCCCTCTGCTCCAAAGTTGCTAACCACCATTTCCTCTCAGATTGTCAAACTGATTAATGTAATTAAGCTAAATTCAGGCTGCCATCTACAGTTGTAGGTGGCAAAATCGTTTTAAGAAGTTTGCACCTTTGGCGCATCACAGCTGACACAACATTGCCTTTCCTGAAAAGTTGTTGTCATCTTCCTTCGGAAGAAGAAAATCCAGTGTGAGCCTCTTGTGCTAGAGCTGTTGTAGCTCTGCTGTTTTATGCCTCTCGTCTGTCTGTCTCTCTTCACTTTGAGCAAGGGGTACACATAAGACTTGGTATGAAGGTGATCTGCAAAGGTTTAGTGACCTCTGAGTTTTCCCTGCTAGCTAAAGTGTCTTGGCTAACACAACTAAATGGGAAGGAAAGGACATGGTAGACCATGACCTGGCATCTCTGAGGACCTTCAGCAAAGGGGCTTTGATAAGCAGTGGGTTCCTGTAGCCCCTCTCAGTAGGAGAAAACATTGGGACATTGGTTCACCTCCATTGGGACAGTGTGATGACTAGGGCAGCCAGCTCAGGTGCAGGGGTCACAGCATTAGTGACAGGGGAAGAGCAACTGACATCATCTACCTGGACTTGTGCAAAGCCTTTGACACTGTCTCACGTGTCTCTAAATCGGAGAGACATGAATTTGACAGATGGATCCCTCAGTGGATAAGGAATTGGATGGATGGTCACACCCAAAGAGTTGTGGTCAACAGCTCAATGTTCAAGTGCAGACCAGTGATGAGTGGTGTTCCTGAGGGGTCAGTATTGGGACCACTGCTGTTTAACATCTTTGTTGGAGACATGGACAGCAGGACCGAGTGCACCCTCAGCAAGTTTGCCGATGACACCAAGCTGTGTG
Organism: Pterocles gutturalis; assembly: GCF_000699245.1. Taxonomy (NCBI): domain Eukaryota; kingdom Metazoa; phylum Chordata; class Aves; order Pterocliformes; family Pteroclidae; genus Pterocles; species Pterocles gutturalis. The sequence goes on from NW_010115502.1 coordinate 75,594, forward strand.
GCGTGGTTGACGCACGGGAGGAAAGGGATGCCAGGACAGGCTTGAGAGGTGGGCCCATGCGAACCTCATGAATTTCAACAAGGTCAAGCGCAAGGAGCTGCACCTGGGTCAGGGCAATCCCAAGCA
>NW_010115503.1:0-4861 GCF_000699245.1 Pterocles gutturalis
CCAGCCCCCCTCAGCCCCTTTTGTTTCTCCTCTCAGAACTCCAACCTTGTCCTCCAAGCTGACCGCTCGCTGATCGACCGGACGCGGCGGGATGAGCCGACGGGGGAAGTCCTGTCCCTGGTGGGGAAACTGGAGGGGACCCGCATGGGGGACAAGGCCCAGAGAACCAAGCCCCAGATGCAGGAGGAGAGACGAGCAAAGTGAGTGTGAGCTGAGGGGGTGTGGAGTGCTGACAGAGAACGGTATTTGTTTTAAAAACACTGGGCAGTTAATTTTTCATTCCTGTCTTGGGATAATGCAGCCTGGTTTGGGTTTAGGGCTGTAAACGGGGTAGAATTCAACGGTGCTCAGAATATTTTGTAGCGGAAAATGTTTTGGGGACACGAGGACAGGGCTGCAGACTGAAACTGCCAACGTGGAAGATGCAGAGATGTTATTTCCTTCGTTTGGAGTTGCTTGTTCCCTGTCAAGAAACTAAAATCGAAGTGAAAAATTAAAAAATATCTATTTTCCCCCTCTATTTTTCAAATCAAAGAGCCTAGCCGTACTTGCAGCAGGAGGAGCGGGGCTCTGCCGTGTGGCTGACCCTGGCACTCTCCTCTTCCCAGGCGAAGGAAGCGTGATGAGGACAGGCACGACATCAACAAGATGAAAGGTTACACCCTGCTCTCCGAGGGCATCGACGAGATGGTGGGCATCATCTACAAACCCAAAACCAAGGAGACCCGCGAGACCTACGAGGTCTTGCTCAGCTTCATTCAGGCGGCTCTTGGGGACCAGGTGAGGATGGCGATGCCCCAGGATGGGTGTCCCTGCTCCGGCAGAGAACTCGGAGCCTGGGTGACAGAGATCTGTCCCTTGGATCTTTTAATCTTTCCTTGTAATCCCGTGGAATGGCTTCGCTCCGTCAGTGTTGGGTTTTGGGCTTGGGGACATTATGGTGACACCTTGGTTGTGGGGGTGGCTTTTTGGTGCCTATATGAGGGTCCAGAAATCGGAGGGAGGGAGCCCGTACCCTTCACGTAGCGAATTTATTCTCCGTTCTTCCTTCCGCAGCCACGGGACATCCTCTGCGGAGCCGCCGACGAGGTCCTGGCGGTCCTGAAGAACGAGAAGCTGCGGGATAAGGAGAGACGGAAGGAGATCGATCTGCTGCTGGGACAGACCGATGACACCCGCTACCACGTCCTGGTCAACCTGGGGAAGAAAATCACGGATTACGGCGGAGACAAGGAAATACAGAACATGGGTACGGGAAGGAGTTGGCGGGGGCTGCGGCTTGGGGGATGGGGCTGGCAGAAAGTCAGGTTGCTGGTGCCAAACACTGCTCTGGGGGAGTGTTTGCACACAAAAGAAGCCAGAAAAATATTTGGAAAGTTTTCAAGCGGGCCCCCCCCCCCCCCCGCACCAAACCATGTTCTTTTTATCTTTTGGATGCAGCGAGGTGTAGGCGGGTGGGTGGATCCGTCAGCCCTCCATGTAGTGCCCAGATTTTGCGATGAATTAACTCCGCTCTCCCTTGCAGATGACAATATCGATGAGACGTATGGGGTGAACGTGCAGTTCGAGTCTGATGAGGAGGTACGAGAGGAGAGGCTGGGGGGTGGTGGCGGAGGCTCTGCCCTGTCCACAAAAAAAAAGCTCTGCAGGGTCCCCGTTTGTCCCGTTTGACTCCATTGTGTTGGGAGGTGGACAGTGGTCAGGGCTGCTTTTGCCAGGAAGGAGAAGCTGGATTATTTTAGCTGCTGCTTCCTGGCTTGGGGAGGATTTGTTGATTATCCTGCTAATCCAAGGCTTATTCGTGAGTCAGCACGATGGAAACCAGATGGTGATATTTAGCTATCGTGGGGAAACTTGACAGATCGGGAGGAAGAGAGACGTTCAAAGGCGGTGGCTGGAAGTGTTTCATAGAAATGCTCCCTGGGGTTGTGTTTTGGAAGAGGCTGAGAGAACAAGACGAGTGACAAACGCAGGATTGTTGGGGGAATTGCTGGCAAATCCTTTCTGGTGAGAGCAGGAGTGATCTTGTCATGCAGGGTTCACCTGAGGAGCAGAATCGTGTCCCTGTTCAAAGCACAACCCAGGCTGTTCCCCTCAGGAACAAGCTGCCAGAGTGATTAGTTTGTGTCGAGGCAAAGCTTCTCTTTGATGTTTTCCAAAGCCGCTCACAGACCTCCTCTCTCGCCAGGAAGGCGACGAGGACATCTATGGCGAAGTGCGGGACGAGGCATCCGACGATGACATGGAGGGGGACGAAGCCGTTGTCCGTTGCACCCTCTCGGCCAACGTGAGACACTGAGGAACACGGGAAATATGGTTTGGGGTGGTGTGGAGGAGGGTGGGGGGATCCTGTTGGGCTGTGGGTGGGGTTCAGGTGGTTTGTGGGTGGAGAGGAGCCTGGAAGCCGTTGTCTGATGGAGGCCAAAACATTAATAAAATGAAGAGGTCTGGCAGCTGCCACGGTTGCATTTTTTGGGTCTCTGTGCCTCTGCCTGGGCAGAGAGAGGCCCCAGACAGTCCCTCCACACCACAGAGTTCGCGTGTGTCCGTTCCTCTTGGAGGAAGTTAACGTTTCTGTGGGTTTTTTCTTAAGCTTGTGGCATCGGGTGAGCTGATGAGTTCGAAGAAGAAGGATCTGCATCCTCGAGACATCGACGCCTTTTGGCTTCAGCGGCAGCTGAGCCGCTTCTACGACGATGCCATCGTTTCCCAGAAGAAGGCGGATGAAGTGCTGGAGATCTTGAAGGTCAGTGGCCACTTGATCCACAGCGGTCTCAGAATACGTCTCTGTCTGGAATTTCCCCCAGCGACTCCTTTCCTGTGTTTTTTCCAATGAACTGCTCTGGTGGGTGTTTGCCAATGAGGCAAATCAACGTGGGACTAAGTTGAGCCCGGTCTTAATTTGCAGAGAAATCTTCTTCTAAGGGAGGATGAGTGGATTTGTGTCAGCGTTTGCTGGGTGATCGTTGTCGCCGGGTCCTTCCCTGCTTATTGTGACGCTGAGGCTCATGTGTTCTGGGCACAGCGCCTCGCTGGGGAGGACGGGGAGCCACAGAGGATGGGTTTTTATCTGGAGTTGGAATCGGGGAGCTCCTCTTGTGTGTAGCGGCTGTTCAGCTCTGCTTGAGCTCAGTTGTGTGCGAAGCAGAGATGCTTCTGTGAGGCGCAGAAATAACCTCATTCTTCCTTTCTCCTCCCAGACTGCGAGCGATGACCGGGAATGTGAGAACCAGCTCGTTCTGCTCCTGGGCTTCAACACCTTCGACTTCATTAAAGTTCTGCGGCAGCACCGCATGATGAGTGAGTGGCGTTCGCTTTAACCGCCCCGCCTGCTCGTTTCCTCGCTGTCCTGACGGGATTCTAGCCCAGCCTGGGGTGTTTTAACCGCCTTTGCTGTTGCTTTGGGAAGCTCGGACCCTTATTTGCTCCTTTCTTTGTGTTCAGCGCTGTCCCTTGATTTTCTTTCCTCAGTCCTGTACTGCACTTTGCTGGCCAGCGCGCAAAGCGAAGCTGAAAAAGAAAGGATCATGGGCAAGATGGAAGCGGATCCCGAGCTGTCCAAGTTCCTGTATCAGCTGCACGAGACGGAGAAGGAGGATCTCATCCGGGTAAGGCCGAGAGGAGGAATCGTGAGATCCTGGCCACCGGCTGCGGTCACTGTGGGGCCGTGCGGTTTGTTTGCTGTTTCTGAGAGGAGCTTGCTGACTCAGCTGGGATCTGGAAACCAGAGGGAACGTCACCGAGGTGATGGCTGAGACTCAGAGCAATATATTTACCACTTCTTATTTCTGAGTCATGCAGACGCCTGCTTTTTTAGGAAAATGTCAATATCTGCAAGTTTCACATTTTTCACTGGTGTTAAACTGTCTTGTGACAGCACCGCTTCCCCTCTGGGCCTCCTTGACATGAGGCTCACCGCAAAAAAAAAAACCCTGGTCATCTCTGATCAGCTCCTAATGAATTACCTGGGGTTGGAACATGACACTCGCAAGGTTTATCGGCGTGCAGGAGGAGCTCTGCGTGGCCTTTGCACAACAGCAGTGTTGTGACTTGATGTGGGCGTTGGTTTTTTGGGGGGATTAATACCATATTGCTGCTTTGTTGCTAGAAAAAAAGATGGTTAGGTTGATGTGAGGGGCCAGTTTGGTGACGGGAGAGCCAGGCAGCACAGGGAGGAGGCTCGGCAGCTCTTCCCCAGGGATGAATTCTCACCTCTTTGTGCAGGAGGAACGCTCTCGCCGGGAACGCGTTCGGCAGTCCCGCATGGATACTGACTTGGAGACCATGGATCTGGACCAAGGAGGAGAGGTAAAACCCTCTGAAGTCATCTGTTCCCAGCCCGTCTGACAACCATCCTCAAACAAAAAGATCATTGGAAGTGGCACAGGCAGGAATATATAAAGAATAAACCCCCGAAGTGCTAAAGAGGCACTTGCCAGGCGGGTCTGGGTGCTTTTCTTTCAGTCCTGGAGTGAAAATGACAGGAGAGGGTTTTTCTCTAAGCCTTCCCCCTTCTCCTTCACCGTTTCCAGGCGCTGGCTCCCCGGCAGGTGCTGGATTTGGAGGATCTGGTGTTTGCCCAGGGCAGTCACTTCATGGCCAACAAGCGATGCCAGCTCCCCGACGGCTCCTTCCGCCGGCAGCGCAAGGGCTACGAGGAGGTGCACGTGCCGGCCCTGAAGCCAAAACCTTTTGGCGCTGAGGAGGTGGGTGACCTGCTTTGTTTCCCTGAGATGTGTTGAGTGACAAAATGACCCGTCAGGGGTCCGTACTGCGACCAGGACCGTTTAATCTCGTCATCGATGGCACAGACGGTGGGATCGAGTATGTTTGTGGCTGTGACACCCTCTCAGATTTCTTG
>NW_010115503.1:4874-8587 GCF_000699245.1 Pterocles gutturalis
AGATCTCACGTGCCCGTAGAGGGTTCCTGATTTCTAGTTTCTCCCTTCTGGAGCGCTGGTTGCTGTCCCAGGCTCCCTGGCCCCGTTTAGCGGCTTTGCCGAGCTCTCGGCTCTGCTCTTGCTCCCTCTTCACTGTGTGTGCAGCGTCGGGGCAGAGATCTGGCCAATTCATCACCTGCCGTGTGATAAGTTGCCTCTTTTGATCAGCGCTGGCAGTGGAAATGTGGTCAGATCTGTCCCATCATGGGGACATGGTGGGGATTTGCTTTTCTGATGGTGTAGCTGACTGTGACTTGGACTCGTCAGAGCGCACGGGCTGGCTAACGAAACTCGTTTGATCTTTTCCTGACCTGCTCTGTGATCCCCGGACACGGGGCTTCTCTTCTGCCCATCTGGAGACAACATGACCCTGTCGCTCCCCAGGGTGTCTCTGAGGTCTCACATATGCCCCGCAGCCTGTGAGGAGCTGAAGCAATGGCACTGAGCTCCATGTTTTCCCTTCTCAGCAATTGGTTTCAGTGGAAAAATTACCCAAATACGCCCAGGCTGGATTTGAGGGTTTTAAAACACTGAACCGAATTCAGAGCAAGCTCTACCGTGCCGCACTGGAGTCAGATGAAAACTTGCTGCTGTGCGCTCCCACGGTAAGGATCCTGAGCTTGGGCTTCTCTGGGATGGGGAGTCCAGCAGGATGATCCTTTGCACCCAGGAATTTGATGGGACTGGTTCTGCTTTGCGTTCTAGGGCGCTGGGAAGACCAATGTAGCCCTCATGTGCATGTTACGAGAAATAGGGAAACACATTAATATCGACGGGACCATCAACGTGGACGATTTCAAGATCATCTATATCGCACCCATGAGGTCCTTGGTGCAGGAGATGGTGGGCAGCTTCGGGAAGGTGAGGAGAGGTGTGGTCCTGCCCCTGCTCGAGCTGTCGGCTGGGGAAGATGAGCTTTATTGCAGTGGCTTCCATGGTCTTTAGGGTCCCTTCCAACCCAAACCATTCCTTACTCCCTGGGGTTCCTGGCAGAGCTCAGCCAGCTCCTGGGCAGGATGATTTGGGGTTTGCGGTCATGTGCGGTGCAGGTTGAGCTGATGCTTCTGCCCTTGGTGCGGTTTCTCTGCTTCTGTTTCCAGGGCAGTTCTATAAATTGTGTAAGATATAGAAAAAAATAATATTTGGGAGGTGTTTTTTTTTCCCGTTCCCTAAGTAATCCTTGTGTGAGTCCTGCTTCGATTTAGACTTGAATTCTATCCAGTGCTTGTGTGAGTAAAGCCAGTGATGGGTTTCACTTGGATAAATTTTGTGAGAATGCTGTCATGAGATCTTAATTTCAGTTTTAAATTAAAAATCTGAGTGCCAAATGGCTGGATGCCCCATCCCTGGAGGGGTTCAAGGCCAGGCTGGATGGGGCTTTGGGCAACCTGGGCTAGTGGGAGGGGTCCCTGCCCATGGCAGGGGTGGCACTGGGTGGGCTTTAAGGTCCCTTCCAACCCAAACCATTCTGCGATTCCTCCTAGCGCCTGGCGACGTACGGCATCAATGTGGCGGAGCTGACGGGGGATCACCAGCTGTGCAAGGAGGAAATCAGCGCTACCCAGATCATCGTATGCACCCCGGAGAAGTGGGACATCATCACCCGCAAGGGAGGAGAGCGCACCTACACCCAGCTGGTGCGGCTGGTCATACTGGTGAGCGGCGCCGCTGCCTGCGAAGCCCTGACGCGGAGAAGGGAGGGCGATGGCGGGCGCTGTGTCCTTCGGCGTTGCGGTTTCTGAACGTGCGTCAGCGGTTAAAGACGTTTCTGGTGTTTGGTCGTGGAGAGGCTCGGGCTGTGAGCTGTGGGTTGAGCATGCTTAGTCCACGTGAGCGGGTCTGCCAAGAAATTAAATCAAAAATGAGTAAACAGAGCTGCAGGGATGACTCTGTTCCTGTTTCCTCTCTTTAGGATGAGATCCACCTACTGCATGACGACCGAGGACCCGTCCTGGAGTCTCTGGTGGCCAGAGCCATCCGCAACATCGAGATGACGCAGGAGGACGTGAGGCTGGTTGGTTTGAGTGCCACCCTCCCCAACTACGAGGACGTGGCTACCTTCCTGAGAGTGGACCCGGCCAAAGGCTTGTTCTATTTCGATAACAGGTACCAGGGCAAGCCAGGAGAGGTCTTTACGATGGCGGGTAGCAGTTGAGAGCTGGGAAGGAACCTGCCTCCGGTGTGGGGAGTTGGGTGTTTGTCTGTCAGATGGTGCCAGGGTCTCTTAGATGTGCCAGTAGAGGCACGCTGGGGGCTCGAGCAGTTAAATACAGCCTCAAAACGTGTGCCAGGGGCCCTGTGGTGCCATATTTGCAAGAAGATGCTTTAGAGAAAGCAGATCAACTCTGCTGTACCGGTGTGCTGCATAAGCTGTTTGAAAAAAAGCCTAAAATAGGATTATGGCAGTTCTGGAAACACTTTTGCTCCCTGAGTGTGTGTGTAGCAAATGGATTACGGGAAATAGGAATACATGTTCCTGTCCCCTGCTGTTTAATCAAACTGAGCAGAACTGGAGCCATCAAATCTCTGGGTAAACTGAGGCACGAAGGAAATGTATTGACACAAAACACAGGGTGCCTTTCGACAGGATCTTTGTAGCAGGGTTTCTCCATTTTTCCGCTCCTTCACGAACTTGAGTTTTTTCTTACAGCTTCCGACCGGTGCCCCTAGAGCAGACCTACGTGGGTATCACAGAGAAGAAAGCAATCAAACGCTTCCAGATAATGAACGAGATCGTTTATGAGAAGATTATGGAGCATGCTGGAAAGAACCAGGTTGGATATTTTATTTTATTGTTCCCAATGCACTTGATGCTGGTGCTCGTTTGTTGCTGGGGAGACCCTTTCGAGTTGCTGTCGCTGTGGAAACACTGCAGTGGAGAAGAGGGGTCGGTTTCGGTGGTCAATGCTGAGAGAGGAAGGAACACAGCTCTTCTGACCCATCCTTTTAGGATGAGGGAGTTGTTGTGCTGCTCCCCTATTAAATCAGGAGCTCTGTGCGTGGTTCACCGGACACCTGGGCTCATTCTAGATCTCTTCCTGCCCCGAAAAACAGCGTCAAGCACCTTTCCCAGCTGCAGCCGTTGCGATTCCTCTCTCAGCCATGGTCCTGTGTCCTTGTTCACAGGTGCTGGTGTTCGTTCACTCCAGGAAGGAGACCGGGAAGACTGCCCGCGCCATCAGGGACATGTGTCTGGAGAAAGATACCCTGGGGCTCTTCCTGCGGGAGGGCTCAGCCTCCACCGAGGTGCTGCGCACCGAAGCCGAGCAGTGCAAGGTACCCGCCTGCCCGGGGCTGTTCTGACACCGCAGTAGATAAAGATGCTGCCCGTTTGGTGCAATTTCACAGCTTTTAGGATAGGCGCTACCTCCTGTTAAGAATCATCGAATCATTAGGGTTGGAAAAGACCTCAAGGATCATCAAGTCCAACCCAACACCACCTAACTCACTAACCCATGTCCCCAAGCACCACATTCTTGACCCCCTCCAGGGATGGTGACTCCACCACTGCCCTGGGCACCCCCACTGCCCTGGGCAGCCTGTTCCAATGTGCCTGATCACTTGCAGGGAAGAAATTTTTCCTAATATCCAGCCTAAACCTCCCCTGGCACAACTTGAGGCTTTTTCCTCGTCCCGTCACTTGTCACTGTAGAGAAGAGCCCAGCACCCCCTCA
>NW_010115504.1:0-3155 GCF_000699245.1 Pterocles gutturalis
CAGCCGCGTTCTCTCTCGCTGCAGCTCGAGCGCGCGGTGCCCGCGCAGAGGAGTTCCCCGAGGCCGGGGGCTGCCTGCGCGTGGGTCTGCTTCGTCCCGGCCGCCCCAGGTAGAACATCCAGCCCCAAAACCATCCCGAACCAGATTCCCGCGGCACGCCACATGGGGTGAAAAAAAGAAAAGAAAAAATTTTTAAAAATCACTTCTGTATTCTGGATGCTTTGTGAATTCTGGGAACCATGAGGATTTCTTAAGGGTTTGCTGAAATGCTGACAGCCAGGTTCAGGGACGGGGGGACGCTTTTATGCAGTTCGTTATTGACACCTCTGGCATTACCCACGAGACAGGTCTGCAGACAGAGAGCAGCTTCCCCACCTCCTGGATGCAGCAAGCTGCCGGGACCTCCGCGTTAGGGCCCGTCATTAGTTTCTCCGTTAATCACGGTGACGTTTCGATCGACTCCCCAGCAACGGGGGCTGCGAAGCGAGCGGCGTGGCATGGGTGTATCGACAGATATCGCACGGGGCATGACGGACGGTCCTGGCTGTATTTTACACAAACAGCGTCTGCAGTTCCCCGGGCTGAGGGCTGGGATTTAAATGTTAAGCTTTTCTTTGGATTATTTTTTGCAGGTTTTTTTTTCCCCTCTCTCTTTTTCCTCCCAGCTTTTTTTGTGTGTGCAATGTACCCTTGACACATTTTAAAACATTATTAATCTTTGTCATTTTTATTTTAAAAATAACTCAGTGATAGCAGCCAGCAGTCCTTAAATCCTCTTTAATTCAGGCGACCTTGCCGGCGGTGATCTTGGGGAGCAGGCACTGCCGGCCCGGCCGCGTGCCCGCCCGTCAGCGCGTGTTTGACGTCACGCCTGCGCGCTCACTCGTTCCTGGCACGCTAACGACGGCGTTGGCGAGCTTGCTGCTTGCAGGGTGTTTCCACAGTTTGGGAGGTGCCTCCCAGGCAGGAGGACATCAAGGAGGATTTACCGGCCCCGTGGTGGCGTTCCTGCCGAGTGGCGGGTGTCCTGTGCGGGGGGGGGCACAGATGGAGCCGTGTCCTGGCGCAGCCTCGTGCGTGGCCGGGATAACGGCGTCACCGGGACACCGAGCGCGGTCACCTGCCAGCGCTGGTGAAGCCGTGATGCCACACGTCAACCTTCGCGTCACTGCTGATGCCGCGGCATCCACGTCTGCAAAACCAGCATTTGAGACAGCCGGGAGGGGGTCTGGCAATAAGTTTTTTCCAGTCCCCGTTGGCTTGGGTCCCACTTAACGTGGTTTAAGGTCTTGCTGAAGCCTGGCCCGAGCCGGGGCCATCCTGTCCCACAGCCGCTGCTGCCGGGAGGATGCTCGGGGACGATTCCCCCACCCTGGACCGGGGAGGACCCCTGGGGGGTGCAGACAGGTATGCAGGCAAGCCAAGAGGGTGTTAATCATGAGAGTCACCACAATCGATGCAGTCTCCGGGGTGAAACAAAAAAGGAAATTCCCCTTAAAAATCCCCTGCAGTTGGATTTATTTTTTCCTTCTGTAATGGCAGAATACTGGTGTGCTTAAAATACGTGTGGCCCGTGATCTTCCAGGGGAAATATCTGAAGAATGCTGCGAGCAGATTGCTGGATTTTAAGGAAAACTAATCACCTTTGCTATAGAGAATATATCATTACGTGCACTCCCATCCCCCATGTGTGCTATATTAAAACCCAGCAGAGTCAGAAAATAATATTACTTTCTTAATAATAAACAAATCTTGTGGACAGGAATTGTATTGGGATCTTTTAAATTAAAAACAGTTTTGTGTGTTTGGCTTGTGCTGGGCTTAGCCTCTAACTGACAGCGATGCTGAAAAGTTTTAACATACTGGAAATTTGATTTTTTCCTGCAGAAAGAATTCCTTAGCCTTGCCCTTTTCAGTTAATCAGAGAAGCGGAATTCATTTAAAAGAAGATGAAAAAGCGACTTTATTTTGGCATTTTGCTATAAAATACCTGACAGTGGTTTTTTCGGTTTACAAACCCTAAATTTTCAGTTTGCGTACCTGGGTGATAAACCATGGGAAAGAGATGTTTGTGTTGTGTTTTTTAAAAAGTGAAAATATGTTGAAGCAAAGGTGAAACGCAGCTGGCCAAGCCCCCTCCCGTTGTGTGGTGGGATGCTGGGCGCCGCGGGGACCCTCCCTGGGCTCCGGCTGAGCCGGGGCGGCTGCGTCGGGGTGAACGCCGCACACCGGGGGCTGTTAGGAGAGCGGATCTGTGACCTGCAGCAATGTTCAACACACAGTGCTGGGCTGCTGGGATGTGCTGTGTGTCAGCAGCCCTGGACTGACTTCAGCAGCGCCATCCCCCCTGTCCCCTTGCCGCCTGCGCGGGTGATGGTTTCCTTCGCTAACCCCCCTCTGCTTTCTCTCTCTTTCTGTCCCCAGTGCTTGTACGGCTGCTACGTCCACTCCTCCATCATCCCCACGTTTCACAGAAGGTGCTACTGGCTTCTGCAGGTAGGACGATGACGAGTTCTCTCTCCCGGGGTAATCCGGTCGAGCCCGTACGGGTGCGTTTGCTGCCGGGGAGGTCGGCGGTCCCGTGTTCCCTTCTTTGGGGGACTTTAGATGGGGGTGCGGATTTTCTTAGTTCTGTGTCTCTGCTCAGAGGTGTGATCTGTGTTCTCGAGCAGATACAGAGCTGATGCCAGCTCTAACGTTCCCTAAGCAGAGACTCGGCTGATTGAGACTTTTTAAAGGTTTTCAGTTGGGTTTTCATGTTGCAAAGCGAGGCGGGCGGCAGGCGCGCGATGGTGTGGGAGAGACATCAGCCCCGTGGCTGCGCTGGCGCTTGGGGCGAACCTTGTGGGCAGCCCCCTGCGGGGGATCTGCCTCCTCCCCGGGGAGGTCAGTCTCCGGGGGGGGTTCTGGGGTCACGCAGTGGTTTTCTTTGGGCTGTTGTGGGCACAGTGAAGCCCGAGGAGGAGTTGAGCAGGGTTTTCGTCGTATTTCTGCAGGGTTTGGGTCGTGGCCCGATCCCCCAGGGCTCCGCGGGCTGCGGCGGGTGTGCTGGGGTCACGGGCGGGAGTTTGCTGGGGGGGAGCGTTTGCAGGACCGAGATGCCAACCCAGCGTTTGTGGAACGATTTGCATTATTGGCTGGTTACTGTTGCTTAC
>NW_010115504.1:3642-3898 GCF_000699245.1 Pterocles gutturalis
CAGCGGGCGGCACAGGAGGGGCAGCGGGGTGTGGGTGCGCCTAAAGGAGCCGTTAGATGATCGCGGTTCAGAGCAGTGAACTGAGCAGAACCTCTCAGCTTCCAGCCCGGTTTGCCCAGGGCGGCAGGCAGCTGCTCGTGCTGTTGTTCCACATCCATCTCTGCCAGCGCCCGTGACGGATGGCGTGACACAAGAGTTCAAAGGGAACCCTGAATTCCCTGAGTAGCTGCCGGCACAGCACGGTACGGCACGGCGG
>NW_010115504.1:4036-5091 GCF_000699245.1 Pterocles gutturalis
GGCACCGCAGCCCCGCACGTGCAGCGCATGCAGCTGGGTGAGGGAATCGCGGCCAGGGTGGTGGGGGTTTCTTACCTTGGGTTCTCATGTTTTTCTTTCAGTTTTCTGATTTCTGTAAATACAGGATCATGCTCTGAGCCACAGGCAAAGGACAGGATGGGGCTGGGGATGCGGATGAGCCCTTCGAGGGGCTCCGGGCAGGACCCTTCGGTAGCACTTTCTTTATTATTGCTTTGCGTCACCTGTTCCCTTCCTAAAAGCAGCCGTGCCCCGGCTGATTGCAGTTAGTCCAGCGCAGGACGGTGCCGCTGAAGCCTTTTTTCAGGTGTGAGCGATGGCAGGTCCCCAGACTCCTGGAAAGGCTTCAGGACACAGCACGGGGGCTGTTGGCTTGTCTGCCGGCAGGACGCGCGTGTACCGACCCCGCGCATCGCCGCGCAGACCTTCAACATGGCACCAGATTTGCTGTCAATGGAAAAAGAAAAAAAAAAAAAAGCTGTCTGTACTGATAATGACTAATGCAGGCAAAATGTGGATTCCCAGATACAGGCAATTTTCAAACATTGGCACAGCTGAGTAGCAAAATGCAGCGTTCCCTTCTGTGGATTGGTAATTGGCACCCCAGGAATTTAAAATTAATCTAGCTGCCAGGCTCCCAGGGCTGGCTGCTGTTTGCAAAGGTTGTTGGAGGCGGGGTTCGTCTCTCATTAACAGCGATGCGTCTCTTGCTCTCTTCTGAGCTCGGGCCATACGGCTGGAGGCTCTGACTTTGTTGGAAAGCCGTCGTGTTCCATCCTGCCTTCAGCGGGTTCTGATGTCTTTCCTCGTCCTGGTGTTAAGGTGCTGTGGTTTTGGGAAGTGATACATTTTTTAGTCTTGCCCTTTTTCTTAATTAAGAAGTACATAAACAGAAATGCAGTGCTCCTTCTGTATTTTGTTTTTCCTCAAATTTTCCATTATGTCCTATGCAAGAGGAAGATCTTCCCGTTTCCTTTTGGCGGTGCCGGGCAGAGCAGTGTTGCCATATCTGATGGCTTTAGCTGCGCCGCGGCAGC
>NW_010115504.1:5486-5774 GCF_000699245.1 Pterocles gutturalis
GCACCCTGAGCATCCGCTGTGACGACGCACGGCATCACGGCGCAGATGGGCTGGTGGCCTTGGGACAGCGACAGAACGGCCCGAGCCCCACGGTCCTGCCCAGGCGTGGTGGCAGCGATGGCCCTCGGGGACCTGTGGCCCCCAGCGCTGTTCACTGCTGCCCTGGCTTCACCGCGCTCTCCTGTCTCTCCTTCCATCTCGCCAGCCCCTTCTGAAGGCTCCTTGCCGTGTCTCTGCCGCCTTGCGATCACCGGAGCAGCCGTGTCGCCAGGCTTCCCCTCACATTAT
>NW_010115505.1:0-24091 GCF_000699245.1 Pterocles gutturalis
AACCTTCATGATTCTATGATTCTATGATAAGTGACCCAAATCACTGCTTTTCTATGCAGCCTTGACCACATCCCTTCCACCATACAGTACAAACATTTCTGACAGCTGAATCATCACTGTGGCAGAGCTGCTGTTCCTGAAAAACCCTATCCTGTAAATCAGCATAAGCTGAACACACATGAGCCACATTCTGAAAATGGTAAATGAAAAGAACACTTCTGTCAGGGTGAATGGCTTTTTCTGATAATCTCCAGCATATGTTTTACTGAATTCTAGTTTGAACTGAGCATTTCTCTGAAAATTCAGTATGATTCCACCAGGTTCGTTCACCTTTGCTGCATTATGGGATTACAGAATGGTGTTGTGATTTTGTCTCCAAACTGTTTGATAGTAGGATATGTTCTTTCTATGGGGTTTTTTTCAGTTTTGAAGTGAGTTTATATTCACTTTCATTTGAACATGTAATAATAACAAGAAGCAAAAAATTAAAAAATATAAAGATATTTTCCTTTTCTAACTTCATTTTGCAAAATACTTTTTCCAAAAGGCACATCTAGAGATGCATCGCTTTTGCCTAACCATGATTCACAACATTTCTCATATGAAACTACTATTTTTATTTTGGTTACCCTTAGCCATGTTAATCAGCCTGATTTCACAGCTGTTTGTCTTCTATTTCTGAACGGATAACATAGGACACTATCTAGGTCCTTTTACGTTCATCTTGTATATAGTAGTTTGGAAGTTAACTTCTTTTGTTCTTCAAACATTCAGGAAGTCATGTAGCTATTAAACTCATCATGCAGTGCTGAAATATTTTTCTTGCTCTCATCTTTTTCTTTTGCAAGATGTAAAAACTTAGAATCCTTAAACGTAGGTAGAAGGCTACCTCTTCAATATTGGAATGTTACTGAAGCATTATGCCCAAACTAAATGTGTAGTTTTATGGGTGTGTAGTTAAATGTGTGTCCTATGAAAGAAAAAGAAAATCCCCAGAAAAAATACCCTAAAAGAATCGCAGTGAAACTCAAATATGAACATTATCATAAATGACAGGAGGTAAATCTTCTCTATAATTAAATTACCCTTAAAAACAGACCTATAAAATATTCTAATAATATATTAACTAGCGATTTCATCATATAAGGATATGTTTACACTGATACGAATCACTGCTTTCAAAAATTAATTTCTATGTGAGACTCAAGTTTCAAAGGAAACACATTCTTGCACATTGATTAACACTGTAGATTTGGATTAACCTTTGCTAGTTATACATGTTCTATAACTGGCAGTAGTCACCAAAATCTGATCATGTCGGCTCAATTTTCAGTCAACAGAGAAAGACTGACACCTCCGGAGTGCTTTCATAGAACCATAGAATCATAGAATCATAGAATGGTTTGGGTTGGAAAGGACCTTAAAGATCATCAAGTTCCAACCCCCCTGCCATGGGCAGGGACACCCTCCACTGGACCAGGTTGATCAAAGCCTCATCCAGCCTGGCCTTGAACACCTCCAGGGATGGGGCATTCACAGCTTCTCTGGGCAACCTGTGCCAGTGTCTAACCACCATCACAGTGAAAAACTTCTTCCTAATGTCCAGTCTAAATCTGCCCTCTTTCAGCTTATACCCATTACCCCTTGTCCTATCACTACACTCCCTGACAACGAGTGCCTCCCCATCTCTCCTGTAGGCCCCCTTCAGGTACTGGAAGGCTGCTATTAAGTCCCTTTGGAGCCTTCTCTTCTCCAGGCTGAACAACCCCAACTCTTTCAGCCTGTCCTCATAGGTGAGGTGCTCCAGCCCTCTGATTAATTTTGTGGCTTTTTTTTATAAAACATATACATTTTATTTTAAAACTAGATTACACCTGATTAGAAGACAAGTCAGTAAAAATACAAATTGTAATGTATAAGGATAAAAATTATGATCAGAGGATATTATAAAAATGTGGTGTGAAACATATAAAATGACTATCAGCCAAGACATAATTCTGTTGGAATAGTTGAAAGAGAAAGATAGATTTGGTGATAAGAGAGCCATGGTTCCCTTCATTGGCACCCCACCTACACTACATTTTACATTATTGTCAGCATTAGAGAATCTGGTTTGGAGCAACAGAAAGGCTTTAACAATATTTAGTGTTTATTTTTTAGACAGTGGCATTGGAAGAATTCTCAGACAGATCAAAAGGTTTTCTTGATCTTTCCCCACTGACTTACTTGATTAAATGTCTATGACAATCTGACGCTGAAAAGTTTCTCATATAAAGCATGATCTGCAAAATTGCTGTTAAGTATCCCCATAGTCACTTTTCTATAGAAAAAAGGTTTACAAAAGCTAACGACTCTTAAAAGTATCCATTACATCAGACTCTAATTATACTCCCCAACACTAAGCATGATATGCTGTTGTGTTAAATGTTCCTTCTTGCTGCTTTCTCTCACTGCTCTTAGCAGGTACGGCAATGAAGAGAAATTCCTGCTTCCACTATTTAAAGACATTTTCAATCATTATGTGTCACATGTTTTGTTGCTTCTGTGTTATAACTATTTTGCAATTAAATAGAAGACTTCATTCTTTAAGACTGTTACTTAGGGTCTCAGGAGCACCAGGTTCACTAAAATCTGTAAATGGGGGAGAAATACTCACACAGTAATTGAATTCACTATGGATTTCACTTCTGATGTGTCTACAACTGCATCCTGATCTCCAGTCTTTTGTTTCAATAAGCATTGCTAAATTCCGTTGGAGAATAGACAAGAAGACATAGGATTCAGAAAAAAAAAATATATATTGATTCCTCACTTCTGTTAGAGCTTAAAATGTGATCAGCACATTTTACGTAACAGTAGAGAAAATACAGTTGTTGGAAACTGCCTTCTATTCAGAAAGTCAAGATACAGAATACACAACTTGAACCTCTTTGTTCACTTCTCAGTTGCTTTTTACCAGCTCAGGTTTGTCAGTGATACCCAAGTTGTGCCAGCTAGCAAATTTGCGTCATAAAAGGTAAAATATGCCAAGAGAACTAACATTTACTTGGAACCCTCTTGCTTGCAGACAGTCCCTCTTCTACAGCAGCTATGATTTTTGATCTTGTCAATAATTTCCAACCTGTGTTAGTGAACAGATCCTTTAAAAGCATTGATGGTAGTAATGGAAATGCATGTCCAGTACCAAATGATTGTTGTTCTGCTGTTAGGTTATTTGAAATGTCAGCTTGTAAGTATTGTGCAACAACTTCAATGACAATAAAAGTGTGTAAAAAAACTAATACCTAAGTCCCAAACCTTCTCAGCTAAGCCAGAGAGGGGAATATATCAAAAAAATTTCTGTGCTTACAGCTAGAGATGCTCATAAAAATATCATATGCTAAACTATTGGAGGTCATCTTCAAATGCCAGAAACAGCAATATTAGAATCTGATAATATCCTCTATGCTTCTCTTGGTGTATGTAATACTACAATATAATTCATCCTTAATTATTTCAGTGAGATGGATCTTGCTTTTCTTATTTTAATTTTACAAAAAGGAAAATAATAATTAATTGCATTTGAACAAGTTGTAGCTACTGGTAGTGGCATTGCAAAGAAGTTTTGTAGAACTGGAGTATAATGCCATTTATAGCAGCAGGTTTCCTCTGAGTAACATAGATACGTGACTTTCAGAGACAGTAATTTTTATAATCTTCAAGCTGTCAGTAACATTTTTTCTTGTTTTGCTGGATATGAACCCTACAGTTTATTTACACTTTCTTGCTCAGTGAAGGAACGTGACTAGCACAGAACAAGTGCAGAGAGAAAGAATGCAGCACCATTTATTTTTTGGTTACTGAGAAAAATTCCCCCACTCCTTCATATCCTTTATTAACTTCCTTTTCAAAACCAAGGTTGTAAGATTATTTTCAGAAGAGTAAGTAGTGTAGCTGTAAATGCCATCTTCAAAACTGTCTTCTCTGTCATGATGGCCAAAGAAGATTTTGACATCTGTAAAATCAGTGCAGTTGGACTAATTCATAAATGTTTCTTTTGTTTTGGAGAACATCCTGAGTGTTAAAAACAATGCAATGTATGAGGCTCTGCTTACTAGCATTCCTTTAAGTCAAAGGGAGATTGTATCTTTAAAACTAGAAAGCAAATTCAGAATAAATTCAGTCTAATCAAGTCATCTTTGCACCTTCAAAAGTCAATATCACACCTTCAGCTGACTGCGAAGAAATATTTCACTTTGCTATCAGCTCATCATCAACTGACAATTCATGGAAGGCAAGAAATTCCTGATGGTTGTTTCACTGCTTTTAATCTCTGGCTATTGTGGCAGCCTTATCTGTGAATTTTTCTACATTGCCTAGTTCCTTAAAGCCTTTAACATGATTTTAGCATAGATTTTGATTGATATTTTAATTTCCTTTATTAAAATATAATACATAAAAGGAAGGGAGTCTTTTAAGCTCCCAACTGAAAATGGAATAGTAGGGAGCTAACTTCCTATTAATACAATTGTATTTGACATTTCCATTAAAAATCTTCCACTAGTGTTATATTACTATGTCTGTGACAGCTCACTGGGGGTTCTATGGTTACATACTGATTTTAGATTATCACTTTACTGCATTTTTTTCAGCGTACATAAGAGGTCCACTTTAGAAAAACATTATTTTTGTTCTAAAAGGGTAGTAAGAAGATATTTACTGAGTTCAATTAACCTTTTCCATAATAAGTGTATGTGATGCTCTTAATTTAAAGAAATTTAAAGAACCTCTTGCTTAAGGGAGAATTGAATTGAAAGCTCTGAAGCAGTATAAAACACTTGGCTAATTTTATGTCAGTTAAACGTAGGCTTTTGGACAATGTAAAGGAACATCTCTCAAGAGAAACTATGAAACACGGGAAGTCAGACATAAGTGAAAAATGAATATGCAAGGAAAGGCACTAGACCAACTAGACAAAATCCCAGAACCAGCTAAGTTTAGCTTAAATTCTGAAGAATATGATTTCTGTCATGTTCTGATCATAAGACACTTTTAAGGATACACAGCAGATTATGAAGCACAGGAAACCCAGCCTTCATGTTTTCAAAATCATTAGAACTTTAAGCATATGTGTATAACAATATAAATATGACTACAGCAGCAACATACGATTTCAAGTACTACTTCGTAATGCAATTCAGACAACAATTTAAAGAGTGTTAACAGTAACATCACAAGGTCAGGTAGGTATCTCAATAGCAAAAATTAGTTTTCATAGAGTATCATTAATACACAAATTATTTATTCAGGTACATGATAAATTCTGTCTGATAGCTTGACCCCTGTGTTGCCATCTGCTGATTGTAAATTTTGTGAAAAACATTGCAACAAACTCAGATTTTTGCTTGTTCAGAAGATTATCCTTTCTACATTATTTAACTACCTGTCATTTGACCTTGTCTTGAAAATCATTGTATGCTTCTCATGTCACTGTATTCACTGTTGACAGCTGGTGTTTATCACCAGAAGCTGTGGGGGAAAAATTACTCAGGCTACAGCCTAGCCTACTTAGAAAAGCAGTTCAAATAAAAAATAAATAGAAATGAGGAGTCCCTAAATACCAGCAGCTAGCACTTCAACAAATACGGGGAATGCACAATGGTTATACCAGGTTTCATCGTACAGCTGCTGTCAGCATTCCTACTGCTCAAGAAAACAGCTGAAGTGATACCTGTGGTTTCTAATATCAGAAAGCGCTAGCTTTAAAATATGTCAAAATGCAGCACGTTAGTCTGCAGTACTGCTAGTTTCTATGGCAGGCTAAAACCTAAACAAGGTAGTGACTGATCACTATTTGCCCCATTCTTATAATCATCCATTACTGGCAACTGTCAGAGACAAATTCTGGGCTAGACGGACCTCTACGCTCAGCCGGTATGGCTGCTCCTCTGCTTTGATAAAACACCTGTCAGATGCAGAAAGCGGCATCAGGATGGTGATGCAGGGGACATCATATTTCAAGTGTGAAATACAATCCCAGTCCTGGTCAAGCTTGGTTAGTAAAAATACACTACATGTTTTCATTTAAAGGCATCAACTTGTATTGTAGACAAATACAAGAATTTACCCTTTGTATCTGAAAATACGCTCAGTTGCAGCTTGATGTGTTAATCCATTTGAGTTCCTGACAATCCTTCTGTAGTGATGACATGAGCTGCTGGAATAGTCACATTTTCATAAAGGTATGATAGATGGTTATATTTAGTTTTCATATTTATATGTTTCGTTTATTTTGAAAGCTCATTGGCATTGTGTAGAAACAGAAAGGCTACACATACAAAGCACTGTTAATATATTTTTCCTAAATTCTCCTTCCTACACTTGGGAGGTCCCCCTCCTTCATTTGCACTGACTGATGTTCATTAGCTCCTGTAAAACCCATTTTCTTCATTTTACCTTTCTATCATCTGAAAGCTGTGAAGGGCATATGCGTATGGCCAAAAAGGGCCCTATTGATGGAAAAAAAAAATCCATCAAGCAACATAATGTCCTGGCTCATGAACAACCTGATTATGGATCATAGGATCATTGGAATGCAATGAGAAGTATTGTGAAAGCTTGATCTGCAAGAGTTTACAACTATGTATATTCTTCCCTGAACATCCAGTTGACCACTGCTAGGTAGACCTTTGTTTTGACACACTAAAACTTTTGGCACATTAAAGACAACGTGAAATTATATTCTCTCCAACAAGCTTTAGTTCTGCTTTCTTGACTCATTTGTTTATATTACACTTTTATGATTTAGACTTGCAAACTGTTTATGACAGTGAAGCCTGCCTTGCTTATAAAGAGGTATGTGCACTGCATCTACATAACAACAAAAGACTGTTTCTATATCCAACCATGAAATTAATTAGGCTTACTGAAAACCTCTTGAATGATCACACAAATAATTAAGCTGGGATGGACACACATTACCTTGAACATGCAAAGCTGTGAAACCACAAAGGGGTTTGCACTGCACACCTTTCACATATCACTATTAATTTTAAGGGGCTCTATCACTGAAACAAGTAATCCTATGTGTAATAGTACTCGTGCAGCACCCATTCCTAGTTTGTGAGTAAAACTAGAACAAAGAAGGGATAGAGAAATGACTGATGACTATGCTTGCACATTAAAGGCTAGTGGGTTCACTCACATGTGATTCTTAATAGATTTTTCAATCTTGTGGATTGTGGGCTTGTGGAAAGTGAACAAGTGGCACAGAAAGTAATTCCTGTTGTAGGAAACAAATAATAATTTTATTTGTTCTTTTAAAGTGTGGTCATCCAAATAGGATGATCTTTAGGATGGTCCTGTGTATTTGGTTCTGTCCTTAAATATGCTAAAAGTATGCCATAAAAGAGCAAATAGGTATTAATTAGCAAGATTTCTAAAAGATCATTAACAAAAATGTCCCACTGTTTTTTCATTTGCTCACACCAAAGAAGTTTTGGAAACTGCGTCACTAGCAAAAAATTTGCATTTCATACAAAGCTTCAAACATACTTTTACAACAGGAAATAACACTTGTATGTTTCCTTGAAATGATTTAATCTTCTCAAATAATATTTTGATTAATTACATGTAAATGAATTCTAAGAAGTCTATAAAGGGATTTCTTCAGTTGTCAAGGTGATTTTTAATTAACATAAAATGGGAGTCTCTTTCTTGTTTTCCACTGGTAATTGTGATGATATTGGAGGAGCTACAGCTCATCTTCATAAGGCTTACTTAATGCTTTAGGCATTTAAGTAGCTCAGTCATATATATAAATCAGCAAAATAAATACTAGAGTACTTGTCTGTTTTTACATAAGAACTAGTACTATTAATTCACTGCATCTAACTTGGATGGATTGTGAGCAACATAACTCTAAACCATCTAATTATTGTTCCTAGGCAAACCACGGTTAGACACAGTAGCAAAACCATCTGGAAGGTGCAAGTTTGACCAGACAGCTACAGCTTCCTGACAAAACCTTCAAATACCCCAGCTC
The DNA here is from genome assembly GCF_000699245.1 of Pterocles gutturalis. NCBI lineage: Eukaryota > Metazoa > Chordata > Aves > Pterocliformes > Pteroclidae > Pterocles > Pterocles gutturalis. The sequence continues at coordinate 8,024 of NW_010115505.1, forward strand.
ATCTTCCTACAAAATTTTCAGCACAAAATTATTTAATTCAACTTAACAAAACACATCTAATATCTAATAATTTTGGTTATGGTCTTTTCTTACAAGCATGAATCCAACATTTTTTTGTAATGAACACAAGTAATAAAGGCAGATCTAGAAACTGATTTAATTAGATTACAATATATACATACTGCTACACTCTGACAATCAGAAAAAAATCAGTCTTTGTATCTGTTTGGACTATAATTTAAAAGCATAGGCATGTGGGGTGAAATTAGAGAATACAAGTCTTCTCCAGTGGTCCGGTATTTCATTCACTTTATTTCATGGTGTTTAGATTCCAGTGTCAGCTTCAATTTCAGTGAGCTCTTTTTTCAGTAGCCTCTTCACAGAGGTTTAGATTTAAAGGCCAGAAGGAACTCTTACAGTCATCTGGTCTTTTCATAACACAGGCTATGAAAAAGTCATGCAATAATTCAGGAATTAAGCCCTTCATTTCTTTTAGGGTTATCATATGTGTCAGAGAAATGCGGTGGCTTGAATTTAAAGTCATGGAGCAACTACCATATCACTGAACACATCTTCACAATGACTACATATAAAAGTATAGTGCCTTCATCTAGACTGATCTTTTATCTAGTTTCAGTTTCCATATACAGGTTATTTTTACTTCTGCTATATTATAGAACTGTTGATTGCCAGAAATCATTTATTCATTTCAAGCCTTAGAATGAGCCACTCTTCGCTTCCTACTTGTTAAACTAGAGAACTACTTTAAATTCATAATATGAAAGATAAATCTGAACATAACCATTCTTTTAATTCTCTAGTAATGCATCTCTATCAACAGCTTTTAAAGCATCATCACCAGAACTGAACATAGTACTTCAGTAACAATATCACTGATGCTGCATAGCAAGTAATGCTTCTTCCCTAGTCCCATTTATTGTCCTGGTTACTGGAAATCAATCCCAGTAGTTACTGTCTATTTGTTACCTGTAGCACTGCACTGGTAACCCATGTTTAACCCTGACCTCAAGATCCTTTTCGCTATCATTGCACTTGAGGATACATTTAGCAAGTACAACATTCACTGTTAATTTCAACAACTATTTTTTTATATTTAACTGTACTACAGCAGATACTCTTCAAACGAAACTACAGTTTTAAGTGACCAAAGATAACTGACCATTCCATGGTTATTTGTTCTCATTTTCTTTCATTTTATCTTTTATTTGTTTTTGTTTTTGTTTTTGTTTCATTTTCTTTCAGGTTAGTAAAACATATTGAATAATGCAGAGTCACAAGTCTTTTTTAATACACCATTATTGCAACCTCTCAGTCATCCAAGTTCTAGTCAACAATTTGTTGACTCTCCATCCATGCTTTTCCTTTGTTAAAGCAATCTTGTCCCTGAAAATCCCCCTGCTACTGCAATACCTTCTCCTCCCATGGAGGAAACCACAAGCCACAGTGACCTCAATCCCCTATGAATGTGGGAATGGCACTTCAACAGCAAGAAGCGCTTGAAGCATTCCTCATCCACACCAGTTCCGCATATGAAACCCATCAGAGCAAGACCAGTTTAGAAGCACATCCCCCACCCCCAAATTCAGGGAAAGAAGATGTTTTTCTTACCTAGGGGATTGGGAGGTAATTGAGACTGGATATATATGACAATCATATTCAAAATTAATGCAAATAGTTAAGTATATTAGTCTGCAATTAATTTGGTTGAAATACCACTGATTTCTTCTTATTGGAGCTGAGCCTATGCATCATAGACAGTCTCTCTGACTTCTGCTTTTTAAAGAACATTTCAGGCTCTTTATCTTCATTTATTATTTTTATTTGATTTTTCTATTGGTCATTTTAAATGGCACTAAGATTTATTTTGTTACATTCGATCACTTTGTCTAATTAAAGAGAAACTTTGTTTCTTTAAAAAATTTGTTGACACCTTTTACAGTTGTACCATGCCAAATCACTGTTTGTACAGCAACATCTGTAAAGAGATTTATGTAGCCATGAAAATCTAATTGCAGGATTATGGTCCCATTCCACTATTTATTTCTTGGTTTTTGTGTTTTCTTGGGTTTTTTTTTGAAAGTCTCTGATCTCCAGACTTTTGGAGACCCTTCCAAAGGGAAATTAAAGAAGCAATCCTACTGTCTGTAGGCTTAACTTTTTAGACAGTTGCTTTCTCTAGGAAATGTTAGTTATAAAACAATGATAAGATGACAGTCTAACAGAAGACTTTGCTACATATATATTAGCTGCCATTCTGTCTTGTTTCCAAAGGATAATTTCAGGAGCTTTAATACCTTTCTACTCCAATATTAAGAGACAAGGAGATTCAAACCAACCAGCATGCTGAAACTCAACCTGAGCCAGCCTGTAGGAAACACTGTGCAGTGGACATCTCTGCAGTTCTTTCTCATCCTTTCCTGTACAGGACTCAGATACCATGCTCTGGGCTTCAGGTAAAACTGTTCATTTGCTATCACCAGTCTACAAATTTATTTTTGGCAAATCTTTCAGATAGCTTATTTTTCTTTCAAAATGAGTCAGAAAAGGTTATTCTTTTTTATATTTTCTCCTGTTAATGTTATATGCAAAGTACAAAAAGTAATCCTTGCACTAGGCACCACTTAAGGTCCCTTCTTATAGATGTATTCCTTGATTGCTGGGTCACAGGTTCATGTTTCCTTTTATACTCTTTAGCTTAACAACATTTGAAGATATTTTTTAAACAATGGAAGTACTTTATGAGAAGGAGTGGAAAGTTTTCATGCCCAGCCTACATCCCAGTCAGCTTTTATTCCTTCCTGAGTACTGTGTACCCTCTGACATCCTCATTCGTGGGCAACATTCACTATGTAATATAAAAGGTGCTGCCACACATTAGACATCACCAATCACACCTATCTCTGTTTGAAACATATTGTGAGAAATTCTAAGGGCAGGAGCATAGAGTCTCTGGAAAACATTTTGTTTCTCTATCATATATAGAAGTGAACAGCATTTATGGAGCAGATCTAGGTAGATATGGAGGAAATCTGTGCCTATAAAGTTCTACCTCTTCACAGACTGTAATAAACTTAAGAAGATTTAAAAGTTTCAGACCAGGGAGGCAGTTGAAAGAAGGCTTTTTCGTCACTGACACTGAGTTTCCTCCAACTTGTTATATTTGATTGGTGGGTCTCCCATGTGTCTATGATACCCACAACATCACAACCTCTCAGAAAGGTAGATCTCAGAAAGACACTCAATAAATTCTTCCAATATCTCATCTTCCTTTGAGATTATGCTAAAGGAGCATAACTTTCTATATTTTTGGGGTGAATGGAGAAAAATGTATTTTTTCTTTGATGTATTTATGTATTAAGAAATAGAGAAAACTGAACATGAACTAAAAATATTTTACTGAACTTTGTTTCAAATACCTGTACGTTACAGTCCATAACAGCAGTAGTTCTTTTCAGAACCTAATTTCAAATACATTTTATGACGCAGTTGGGAAAGTTGAGTAAAAGCTTCCATACATAAAAGGAGAGAAAATAAAATCTTCAGTAAATGGAGTGCTAATGCATATTCTTTTAAATAGAAAAAAACCCCAAACTGTTTAGAGACAGGGAGGATGCAAATGCTGACCAACATACATTGCTAAAAATTATATTCAAAATCTTTAGATTTAAGATGGCACTTAACTGTAAAATACGGTACACAGAAGTACATCTAACAAGTAACGTCATTTTTTCTTTAAAAGAATAGTGAGAGCTTCCAAATATTATATATTTGTGAAAAGAAATTAAATGTCAGAAAATTGTGGGAATTTTTCTTTGAGGATTCCTTTCTCTTCCTTTCCCTTGCCTTGCTGTCTCTATGGAAAACGGGTATTTCACTGACCTCACAAGGACAAAAACTCATAGGGCTAATAAAAGCTTTGAAAAATCAAACTACTAGGAAAAGACAACAGTTTAACAGACAATACTGAGGTTTGGAAGGCAAAACTATGACTTCCAAAGATCAGTGTTAAGATGAAACCACAGCAAAATTAAATAGAGAAAAACAAATATTTTTTGAAAAAAAAAAATTAAAAGCCCACAGGGCAGTCCATACACCTAATCTAAAGCAAAAAAAAAAATGGTAAACCAGTTCAGTCAAAGCTCTGGAAGTAAAAATGGCCCTCTGCTACTCCGGATCTTGCAATAAAGGTGTGAAAGCTGTTATGTTCAATGTTATCAAATTAACTAAAGAAAAATGTATTATATATCATCCCCCATTTTTATTCTGAGTTGTCATGAACAGAATCTGTCATAATGAGTGACATGAGCCAGCACTGTGTCCTCGTGGCCAAGAAGGCCAATGGCATCCTGGGGTGTATCAGAAAGGGGGCGGTCAGTAGGTTGAGAGAGGTTCTCCTCCCCCTCTACTCTGCCCTGGTGAGACCGCATCTGGAATATTGCGTCCAGTTCTGGGCCCCTCGGTTCAAGAGGGACAGGGAACTGCTGGAGAGAGTCCAGCACAGAGCCACAAAGATGATGAAGGGAATGGAGCATCTCCCTTATGAGGAAAGGCTGAGGGAGCTGGGTCTCTTTAGCCTGGAAAAGAGGAGACTGAGGGGTGACCTAATCAATGTTTATAAATACGTGAAGGGTGAGTGTCAGGAGGATGGAGCCAGGCTCTTCTCTGTGACATCTAGTGATAGGACAAGGGGCAATGGGTTCAAGCTGGAACATAGGAGGTTCCACTTGAATATGAGAAAAAACTTCTTCACGGTGAGGGTGACAGAGCACTGGAACAGGCTGCCCAGAGAGGTTGTGGAGTCTCCTTCTCTGGAGACATTCAAAGCCCGCCTGGATGTGTTTCTGTGTGATCTGCTCTAGGTGTTCCTGCTCTGGCAGGGGGATTGGACTAGATGATCTTTCGAGGTCCCTTCCAATCTCTAACATTCTGTGTGAGTGTAGTGGTGCATTATCTTTAATCCATTTTTAAACATAAAGACTTTTAAGGTCATTGCTAATTAGAGAAAGGTCTAGACTCTTCCTAACTTGAGGCTTTCGATGCATCATGGCGGTTAAGCAAATTTACCTGTTTGGATTAATATAAACATTTGAGAATTAGACTGTCTTATCCCAGTGGGTTTCCATCATTTAACTAACACTTATTTCTGGACAGGAAACAAGATAAACCTCTTTCATCTATAAAATAAGCAATATTGCCAATAAAAACATAATACTGAATGAAACTAAGAGGGGGATTCTGTTAATCTGCTAATTTCTCATAGAATTACAAAACTACTGAAGAGGGTAAAATAAATGTCAAAGAACGAATGTCAACAGCAGCATTATAAGGACAGAATCAAGGAGAAATAAAATGTCAAGGGAATGTTGTACCTAATATACTCCCTTTAAATTGCTTCACGTCTACAAATTAGGCAATTCAGCAATAAATTATTTGAAAGAAACCTGACATACTAGATATACATTCAGTACAATTGAAAGAGTACTGTTCAGATTTAGCTTACCAAATAATATCTATGACATTATAGACAAGCAGCTATCACCTAGACATTGTCTTTCCACCCTTGTAAAGCCACAGAATTCAGTGGAGTCTGTCCTTCCTTCAATGAACTCCATTTGGTTTGTGACAACACATTTTATATTTCCTCATTTCTCAGTGTCAAGATTCTCTGTAAATTGCAAACCTGTTTAGATTGGTCAGTGCTACCCAGCCATGGAGAAGAGGTTTTACCTTGATTTTGCTCTCAGTACAACTGTGAAAATAGACATATACCTTAGCAAATATTTTCCTGTGCAACCTCATTTTCAATGCCCAGTGGCAAGATTTATTTCATAATATAAATCAAAATTCAAGTATAATAGGAAAGTACTGTTTCAGCTGTAGTTCCAAAGCCTTTCTTACAAATATTCACCCAGCCTACCACATCTCTCTGAATTAATTTCCCATTAGTCCTTGTCATTGTTACTTTCTGAAACACAAAAATGATCAACTAAAAGACGTGGGCTTATGCAATGGAAGAAATATAGCAAGATGAACAGTACACCTCTAGCTATTTTGCCCAAAATGGAAGATCCAATGACCCCTTCCATCTCATTTCCTAGAGATCTTCAGCCAAGATACATTTAACGACAAGAACTTAAAATACAAGAAATACAGAGAAACGTCAGTTGGAATTCTGCAGTGCAAAATTCTAAAGGAGGAGGAAAATCGATATAATATTCTTACCCCAGGTACTTGTCATGGGTGAGAGACCTATATATTCTTCTCCTCTGAACGATTTCACACTTCTGCTTTGACATTTTTACATTTTTGAAAATACAGTTCTACAGTTCCTCTTGGTTTAATGAGGCATATATGGAAGCTGGATTTTATCTGACTACACTAAAACTTGCATTAATTTGCAGAAACAAATGTCAGGTAGATTTTCATTTCCAAGCTATTCCACGAATCAAACTATTTGAAACAACTCCAACAGAGGATTCATGAGTGAATTTCTTTCCATGGTATTATGCATCAATTAAAAGCAAATGCTTTCTGTTGAAATAAACAAAGAATATTGAAAAAATACAGTAGAGGTTTTTTCCTGAAACTTCAGAAAGATTCATTAAATATTCACTGCTATGGATACTAAACCATGTAATTTAATACCTTTCTTCGACGGAAATAAAATGTTTCTTTTTCTCTGTGGTCTACTTTTTATTTCAGTGGTCGTACTACTGACCAAGTTGACTGCTACCGTCTGTAACTTGAATTAGTGAGAAGGAAGTGACTAGGATAGCCATGAAAATGTTTACATTAATGTTATATAACTACAGAGTAAGCTATAACTACAGAGTAAGAACCTGTAGAGAAGAGTAACTTCTAAACACTGCTCCACAGTGTTTTAAGATGCACAACTGGTTTCTTCACATACCAGTAAAAGCTAAGACAATAGGTAAAATGATTATGCTTAAGTAACTAGATTTTTATATTTTTTTCATGTACATGTTCAGCTTCTCAGTAGCGTTATTTGTCCTATAGCATTAAAATGCTACCTTTTTCTTAACTGTATGTACAATAAAATAAAATGGACAGTTCTCATTTCAATAAAAACTAACTTGCAAGGAGACATGCTAAGAATGAAATGCCTTTAAAATAAAGTGCTCTCTTAAAACACTTTTTATGAACACCTAGAGACTAAGAAGCAATAAACCACAGTTCCCACAGTCAAACGAATTCTGTTTTTATGATGCATTGTTCAGTACAAGTAGAAATCTGCAAGAACTTTCAAGTCTATTATGTTTATCCCCACTCTGCTACATAGTTTGTTTTCATAAATTAGTATTATTTTACCAAAAGAATAAAAATTATTCTTAGATGAGGAATCTTTCTGAATCAGGTATATCAACTTTTCATTGATCAAAAATTTTCTTTTGATCTTTCTGACCTGTTCAGACACCTTTTTTAGTTGTAAAATAATAAAAAATCAAAAATACATTTTTTTCAATTTTATTAGTATTATTTTATGTGAACAACAGTTGACTCAGTTCATTTAGCACATGGACAGAAGCCTATCTTGCGTTGAAAGGTGTTTAAGCAAAATAAGAGTTTTAGCTTTATTAGGAACAAGAATGAAAGCTAAAACTTTAATACATTTTTATCTTAAAACTTAGGAAATTTACTAATATTATTCTAAACTGGCTCGCTTCAGCTGCACTGACTCATCAAATGTTTTGCATCTGAAGGCAAAACTAAGACTTTGAATTCTCATAATCTATAGAAAGATGGTGTATTTTTACAAGTGACAGCTTTCCCTCACTTACTTGCAACATTTAAAACTGGAAAAAAAACCCAAATCATGCCCCCCACCTCCCTTTGCTTCCAACAACAAAAAAACCCCCATTGCCTTGCCTCTAGGATTTCAAAGTAATGTCACCAGCAGCACCACTGGGACAACAGTAGGTTCTACATTATGAATGTGATTGTGGAATGTGCACTGAAGCAATGCTAGCCTTGCCAAAATTAATATAGAAGCATATGGCTGCCCAACCCCCTGGCATTGCCAGAATACACATAGGAGGAGGCACTGGATTAGCCCCAGACATTGCCAAAAGTCCAGAAGAGCCAACATACACTAGCACATTTACACCTGGATTCAGAGACCGTAGCAGTAAATGTCAGGGGTTTGGAAACCTTCCTGAAATGTCAGCAGACTTACCCAACTTTACAGTTGTGAAATTAAATGAAAATATGAAAGGTTCATAAAGGTACTGAAGAGCTGTGTTAAAACACGTTTGTAACCATCTTTGTTTAATTCTCCACCATGCGCAAGTTCCTTGAAGAGTTACTTTCAAATTTGGAGCAGCAATCCTTTCATTTTTAAAATTCTCTTTCTCATTGAGTAACTGTCGTCCCCAACATGACTAATTTCATTCAGTAGAACACAATGGTACACTAAAATGAGTGCAGAGTTTTGTTTTGTTTTGTTTTGTTTTGTTTTGTTTTGTTTGTGTGTGTGTGTTAACTTTGATGTAATATTTCCTCCGGGTATGTTCGCCCTGTTGGTTACTTTCTCTCTTTATAATATTCCTTGAATCAAGAGTGTATCACTGCAGAAGATGTAATTCAAATATAACAAAGATTTGAAAGTTACTTTAAGCAACCTGATATGTTTAACAATTCTCTGAATTAAATTCTGTCTGTTTGATTGTATTGTGACCTACATTTCAACACATAGGAGATACAGCTCAGCACATGAGTAAAAAAATAAATGCATTAACAAATTCCCTGCTTACATATAGTAAAACAAATACAAATTGGATTTAAAGGGAGTGGGAAGAGACTTAATGGAGTACAACTTACTCCTCCCATAAAACAACACAAACAAAATACTTACGAACCTATATTTATCTCCTGCATTGAGGAGAGAGACAGAGATAGTTTCTATGATTAAAAAGGGAAAAAAAGGTTTCCCAGAATGATTGGATAATATCAAATATTATGTAAAATAAAATGTGCAGTGTTCCAAGACTTATAAATAGTAACAGAAACATTCTCATATAACCCATAATCAGTAGTCAAAGAACAGAGCTTCAGAGTAAGAATTTAGTCTACCAGGTGTTTGAGCAGGATTAACACAAGGAAGTATCTGATTTTAGTTGACAAGAAGTGTGAAATACATGGACAACACAACCCGTAGGTTCACCAGTAGTTTTAAAATTACTTATGAATTTATATAATACTGCTTTGAGTACTTATAAGCTATTAAATGGGGAAGAATGAAAGCATGAAAAATAAAGGATGATATCTGAACAATGCATCACCTTTCAACTGTTTCTTTTAAGAATGTCACATCAAGGTAAAGGCACAATGTTTTTTTCTATACAGTACAATGGACCATATACTGGCAGTGAGCCAGTTTTTGTGTTGATATTCTGCTGCATCTGACAACTGATGACATTTGGAACAATGATAAAACTATGATAAAAAAGTATGGTGCTTCAGCGATCTAAATTGCATTCTAACTCAATGTATCTTCATTGGCTGTCCAAAATGAATGGACTTTAATTGTCATGGTGATAAAAGAGTACTGCCATATATCATGACTGGGCGGCTGCATGCCCTTAGATATCCTCACAGTCTTAGGAGTACTTTTATGCTCTATTCTTGTTACCAAAAGATGATGACATTACCATGATGACATGGAATTCAGAACACAGCTTTCACCCTGTCTTAATTTTCTCTCCCTGCACTTTCTCATAGGCTTTAATCAACCAATGTATTGCTAAGCCTGAGGTGACAGAATAGCAATGAAAATATTTACATTGTTACTATCTCTTTATCTTAGAATTTGTGATTACACTAAGATATTAAATTCCGATTCTTTTTGTTCTGCACCACCCCTATTTGGTGTGTCTACTAGGATGAAGTCTGGCAACCTTACATCCCTATTTTCATATTCATACAAAATATGCCAAATCTATATAGTATATCCCCAGAATACACATCAGTTATCAGATGAAACAAATTTATCCTTGATCTTATCTCCTCTGATTTTCCTCAATCCACAGTCTTCCTAGAATCACGGAATCATAGAATGGTTTGTGTTGGAAGGGACCTTAAAGGTGATCCAGTTCCACCTCCCCTGCCATGGGCAGGGACACCGTCCACAAGACCAGGTTGCTCAAAGCCTCATCCAGCCTGGCCTTAAACACCTCCAGGGATGGGGCATCCACAGCTTCTCTGGGCAACCTGTTGAAGTGCCTCGCCACCCTCACAGGAAAAAATTTCTTCCCAATATCTAACCTAAATCTACCCTCCTTGCAGCTTATAACTGTCACCCCTCATCCTATCACTACACTCCTTGATTTGCACAGTATTATGTGATAATATTAGGAAAGTTTTAACAGCAAACTTCTCATATTATATATATATTATCAGCCTTTGCAACATGTTATAATACAGTGTGTGATTTAGCCGACAGATCCTCTATTTTGAAGTTAAATTAATGAATATATACATTCAAGCTGCATACAAAGTAGCTACTCCACATCATAATTTGTAATAGCAATAATCTGACAGTTTAAATCATATCTGTTAATTTTCTTGTTGGGGGGCTTTATGACACCTCAGAGGCTCAACATTTATAGCTAGTCTTCTGCCCTGTTAGTGATATCCTAAGTCATTAGAGATTTTTTTAACTAAATGTGAAGACTGAATTTTAATTTAGTTAGAAGGAGGCTTTTAATTACCATTAAGTGCATTCTCATTTTTAAGAAAGCTCAAATCTTTGAGCCTATACTGTTGACCAGTTGAAAAACTAAGAGTCTGACTAAGGTCCTCATTGCTCCATGGCTTTCTAAAATGGCTTCTGACTCCCTAGAGTTCTGCAACTTTTTCATAACAGGATTTCATAAAATGAAAGGTCATCTGGTGGCCACCCTAACAGCCACTGAGTTGCAAAAGTAATCTGAAAAGGCTGTGTTATTTACTGGAATTACCACTGGAGTGATCCCACGTGTGGCAGGGGAGCTCGGACCAGAAGATGGGAGCTGCAGAGGGTGGACACAGGCTTCTCAGGGAAGATCAGGTGTGAAAGTGAGGAGGAGAGGCGAGCTCTGTGCAACGGAGTGAGTTCACTAAATGCTTAGAGCTTGGCCTTGGGACTGGTGATGAGCCAGTCCAGAGCTTACAGGTAAGGATCAGAGGACTGAGTGACACAGCTGGCATTGTGATATGCTTCAGCTACAGACCACCTCATGGAGGAGAGGAAACAGATGAAGCTTGCTTTAGAAAGCTGAAGGAAGCCTCATGATAACAGGCTGTAAAGGACTACTAATGTAGTTTCACAGAAAACTGCAGCTGCCTGTCAAGGCCCTGATAAGGCAAGGCCTTGTGGTGTCTCAAAGCATTTTGTTTGAAAACTCCTAGTCCTATTCGTTGATGATAAGAAGAACTGAAGAATGCACCAAAGGCTTTACACCCCTCACTAACAAAGGACCTAGTCTTGCTCTTACAACAGAGTAGCAAACCTTCATTTCAAGGTCGCTGCCTCCAGCTTGAAGGCACCAACAGAGCCAAACTTAACCTAATACAGGGTCTGCACAACCACCGACTCAATTTGTTGAAAGGGTTAATGCTACCCTTCCCCCTCTTGCACATACAAAGAAAGATGGTTCTCCCCATGCTAATTAAGGAGATACCCCTCTCCACTTCCTATGCTAATTGAAGAAAATTAGGCAGAGACCTGAGAACTTTGGTCTATAAAAGGTGAATAAACAAAGAGAAGGTGCTTGTGCCCACCACCTGAGGACTCCTGAGATACTGACAGTCTGATCGAGCAACCCCCCCCACCCCCCCCAGCGAAGATGTTGATGCTCATCTCCAAGAATGCAAAGACTGGTGAAAACTTTTCTCTCTCTTCTCTCCTTTTCCTTTCTTTTTCTCTTCAAGCATCTCTTGATCTCTCTCTCTCTCTCTCTCTCTGGTACATATGGTAACACTTTATAAGCTTTATGCCAGCTCCTTTTGGGGCTTGTTTAGCAGGTTTTCTGTAGATTGTTCATTTTAGTACTGATAAATGATTGCAAGTTTTATGAGAGGTTGTGGGTTTCTCAGTATTGTTGGTAGTTATGCTGTCGTTACCACACTGCTGTAAGATTTGGTGTTGTCGGCGGATGGTAGTGTTGTCATGAGTTGTCCTTACCAAATCATCTGTCTTTTTTTTTTATATATATATAATTCTGTTACATTTCACATTTTACATCCTACATTTTCCCCTTTTCCCCTAAAAAAAATAATATGCATTAAATCTATAAGCCAGTATTCAATTGTTTGGTGTCGTCTCACCTTAACTTGCCCCAAGGGAATACACAGAACCTTCACAAACTCTACTTATCCCACCCAGGGTGGTTTTATGAGCTGGGTCACTACACAGGCCCTGTTCCTTATAGTACATAACAACTCTCATATCTGCTGGAAGGGCAAATAGCTGTGGATAGAATAGAATAGAATAGAATAGAATAGAATAGAATAGAATAGAATAGTTGTGCACATTAGGCAAACCCTTGAGACTCCTGAAATGTGCTGATGGCAATTTCTTTACACAGGTCATGGAAAACCTGACTAGGGAAGACAGTCTATTGAAATTGCTACTCAAATGCAAGCAAGAAATGGAGATGGAGTGGTCAAGTGCAGCTTTGAGATTGCAGTAACTATTAGGTTGTGGAGTTTAAAACGCTCACAGGAGTAACCAAGACAAATAATTACAATTGAGGATCTGAGCAAGGGCTGAGGACAGCTGGTTCATCTTCAAGGACAACCTCCTCGGAGCACAAGAGTGGTCCATTCCAACATGCAGAAAGTCAAGCAAGCAAGGCAAAAGGCTGACATGGATAGATAGGAAACACGTGAATAAGTTAAAAAAAAAAAAAAACAAAAACAAAACCAAAAACAAAGTACAGAAAAGTTGGAAGTGGGGGTGGGCTACCCAGGAAGAATACAAGGGCACTGCCCAACCATTACAAAGAAATTGTAATTGAACTTTAAAGGTCCTTAATAATTTATTATTTATGTATATAATATTATATATATTAATTTATACTTTGGATTCCTTATATTGCATTATCCATAGCAGCTGGTACATAGATGATGTATAGCTTACTATTGCTACTTGTTACTCCACTGCCTGAAGCTGAAGCAGTTCGTGGCACTGATTGGAAAAATGCTGATGATCCTAATTCATTATCAACTCAGTTATAGCAGATCAGATGGCAGATTGTTTTCTGAGAAGTTAGAAATATGCAGAATTCTATTAATCTGGAGTATGCACACCCCTTTGTGAGCAGAATGTCATGGTTATGTATTCAAGCACTCAGAAGTTTGTCAGAAAAATCGCCTATGCATATGCAACTTTTTAGCCTCTTTGACACATCCGTCATAATATTTTAGTTACACAACTCATTATATTTCTTTCCCAAAGCTTGTAGTTGTATTTATTGTTATTCAAGGTGGCATTTTTTGTTGTTTTCCTTACTCAGTGTTTGACCCCATACCTTATTTAGCACACATTATTCAAACCTTGTATTGAAGGCAAAACTATTTTCTTCATCACCTTTTCCATGGGGCTTTTGCTATAGTGAATGAATGCTTCATAAATACAAATTCCTAAGATTCAATTTATTACAGCCATTTTTCATTTTGAAAATTAACCACAGTTGTACTAAGATGCCCACTAGTTTTGGATATGCAGTTTTGATCACTTGAGGCCTGACTTCTTCATACACTAATTTATAACATTGTCTTCATTCAGAGCAGTATTAATTGATTTTACTTACAATTGAAATTACAACACTTCTGCAAATCTGACCCCACATTTTTCATGGTGTATCTAGAAAGTAAGAAACATAAGAGTATTTCACACACTAGATGAAAGATATATTTTTGAAATTCAGGTGTAGGTTCCAGGTATTTCCTTTTCATTCCCTCCAGACTCTGCCATGCTCCACAGCTTTGTCTCTTTCCCCTAGGAGATAACTAGTCTACCACCTCTCACTTTCTCCTCTTGTGGCTCTCTTGTCTGTAGGCTACCCCTTCGTACCAGAGATGGTCTAACTGATAGATATCTGAGCAATTGTGCTCAACAGGGGTATTCAGCTTTAAAATATGTCACTTCAATTTAAGAATGGAAAAAGGGCATAGGTTCCTGAAAGCTTATTTTTCCACTTATATAGATACTACTTTTAACATGGCTGCATTAATGATGGTATCATTCTGTTTCATCTGTCCCGTCTCTGGTGTAACACATCTTCAAGCAAGAAACAAATGAATAAGGCATCCTACAGACAGCATTTTCTTTCAATACATCCTGAGAGAATGAGGCATCAGATTAAGAATTTGTTAAAAATGTATGTCATCATAAAAGCAAAGACTGAATTATCATTCATGTCTGCAGACCTTAATTTGAGCATCTCTAATGCTAGATATTCTAAGTCTAAGTAAAAATTCAGTAATGATGTCCCCTACTGTGTGTTTTTTTTCCAAAGTGTTTGCATATTTACATGTAAAACATACATGTCACAAGGTAGATGTACACCTATACTATCATTTAAATGTTTATATTGCTAGCTATGAACATAAGCAAATTGCACTAAATCATCTGGAAGTACATTTAAAAAGATATTTTATTACTGTCATTCCTATTGGTTAGTATGTAGCACATTGTCTTTTGAATGGATATTAGTACATAAATAGCTAGAAAAAAAAAGTCATAATACACTGATTGGTAGAATGAGGGAACTGCTGTGTCAAAGAAAGTAACCAAACTTCCTACTTGTACCAGGTACTTGTATTCCTGCTAAATAAGAACTAACTAGACCAGCCGACAGCCAACCTCCTGTTAACTCTCACTTGAATTTGTATGTTATTACCCCCATCCCACCCAAACCTTCCCCCACATTCTGCTGTCTGGACGTCTTAGACTTCTGAAGGTACACAGGCCTGGTAAATCCAAACTTCTATATTTCTCAGTTAGAAATATGCAGATCTCTATTTCTTCTCCGTAACTGTGCATCTACTTTTCCCACCGGTGCCCCAGCCACTGCTGGTGGGAAGGACGAGCTGCTGCCCAAGCCAAGAGCCTTCTACTCCCAGCTGCCATGGGAAATCCCCTCTCCCACCGAGGCACAGGTTGATAATGTGACTGCTGATCAACAGATGTAACTCTTTATTTTATGCCAGAATAAATAGACCAGAGCTTGAGAAAGAAAGAGGAAAAAACAATAACTAACATTAAGATATGGCAAAGATTGAAAAGGAGAGGATTTTCTTCACTAAATGTTTCCCTCATGTCCTGCAATACTCACATAAATACTATCTGCAGTGCTCAAGTTTGCCAGAAATCTGAGCCCTGATGAACCCGGTGACTCCAAGTGTGTTTAGTTGCTGATATTTATCAAGTGGGATAGCATCCAGGGATGAAAGGGCTGTAAACATCATCGTACTACTGTGTATACATGTGATAATGATGGTTGACGAGACTGGGAAAGATTAAGCTGCTCTGGGAAAGGCCTGAGGAGGAGAAGGCTAAACAAGACCACATGAATCCCAGTTATGCAAAGCAAGAGTATATTGTTTGAGATTTGCATACATGTCGGCAAGCAGCTTGTGTCCCTTCGTCATTCTGGTGGTGAAACTCTGGTTTGAAGAGTCAGAAGTTGGCTGAAGTTAGTTTGATAGGAAAAAAAGCTTGTTGCCATACTGGGAGATCAGTATGAAAACATGACAAACAATGAGGGGAAAAAAAAAAAGGATAATATTCAGGCACAGGAAGCCTGTCAACTGCCAAGCTGAGAAATACCTCTAGATGCCTTGTAATTGATGCACATTTCACGCTATTGTCATGGTTTGACCCACCTGACCCTGCCAGTGAATACCTGACAGCCCCTCACTCATCTCCCCCCCACCCCATCCTCCCAGGGAATGGGAGAGTGAATTAAAGGGGTAAAGGGAAAAGAGCCTTGCAGGTTGAGATAAGAATCATTTCATAACTAAACTATAATAAAATTGAAAATA
>NW_010115506.1:0-888 GCF_000699245.1 Pterocles gutturalis
TGCCAGGGAGCGGTGGCTTCCTTTGAGGATAACGAAGGGGCTGTGTTTGTCCCTTGGGACTGGAGACACCTCCTCTTTTGGGAGAGGCTTAGAGCAAGACTTGGAGGTACCCAGAGGAGATGAAGAGAAACACGCTCCAGCGGCTGTTAACTCTCTCCAAACACCCCGGGAAAAATGGTGTGGACTTTGGATGGGAGGAGTAGGCGTTCCCTGAGCTGGAACCGAGGGCTCTCCTAAATGCAGCACTGCACCGTGGGCAGTCTCTGCACAGGCTGGTGGTTACTAGTCTTAAAGCTTGTTAATGGAGCACATAAAATTGGTCTAGTAGGTAACTTGTAAACTTCATCCAGTAAATTGTCTAATCCAGTAAACGATCTTGTATTTGTATGTAGTCAAATGTGATTGTGGAACACGTGTGAGTTTTAACTGTCTGAAATATTCACTGTGAGGTGTTATCAGCTAAATGCGGGCAAATGCCTGTAACTTGTGTGCATACGACTGGCTGCTGTGTTGTGTGTGAGTGACTTGGAGAGAGGTAAACTCCTTCCATGTAGGGGGGGAAATTGTCTTCTGAGGGGCTGATGCATCCCCACGTCTTACTATGAGAGAAGCACTTCTACACTTGAGTTGACGCCCATTCATCTGCACAATTCCTCTTTTTCCTCCCCAGAAATGGTCCAGAATTTGAAGCTCGTATTCGTCAGAATGAAATAAACAACCCGAAGTTCAATTTCTTGAACCCCAACGATCCTTACCATGCATACTACCGGCACAAAGTCAGCGAGTTCAAAGAGGGAAAAGCCCAGGAGCCCTTGGCTGCTATTCCCAAGGTCATGCAACAGCAGCAAAGTGCTCCGCAGCAGCTTTCACAGAAGGGCAGTGTTCCTT
>NW_010115506.1:1040-4234 GCF_000699245.1 Pterocles gutturalis
CGATGCTGGTGACTCAAAGCTGTGTGTGTTAAGAGCCAATATATTGTTCTATTTGGTCCGTGGTAATTGCATTGGAGTTCACTTTGGGCTTGTTGCATGCACTGTTTTGTAGAAACGTTTCCTTTTTTTATGCCGGAAGGATCAACTTCCCCTTAAAGTGTGGAGTAATAAAAATGTTGCTGATGTTGTTTAGCTGTTTGGTTTGTACATACTGGATGGAAAAAGGGCACTGGCTGAATCTGAGTCTTTTACGTGCTTTGCACAGCCACCAGTCCGGCTGCAGGGACTGTCCTGGAGAATTACTGCGAAGTCCTGGTAGTTTCCGGTTTGGTGAGCTGTTGGAGCAAGGTTTGGTTTATAGTAGGTCTAATTACAGGAGTCCAGATAGACCCCGTGGGGCTGATTGTTGTCATCCCCGCAGCTGCCAGGAGATGCAGACTCATGTTCCTCTCCCTGAACAGCTGAAGGCAGAATGGTCCCTCCCAAGAGTTTGGGAACAATTTCTTCCTTCAGTCACTGAGCCGTCTCTGGTCCGCTCCGCAGGTGCGGGCCCAGGTGATCCAGGAGACAGTTGTTCTGAAAGAGCCGCCTCCGGAGTTTGAATTCATTGCCAATCCTCCCTCCATCTCGGCCTTCGACTTGGATGTGGTGAAGCTCACGGTGCAGTTTGTGGCTTGCAACGGGCGGCAGTTCCTGACGCAGCTGATGCAGAAGGAGCAGAGGAACTATCAGTTTGACTTCCTCCGCCCCCAGCACAGTCTCTTCAACTACTTCACGAAGCTGGTTGAACAGTACACAAAGGTACTTCTGGCATTTTACCTGTCTTGGCACTTATAGCAGATGCGGTAAGTAAAAGTTGTGGGGTTTTAAATATGGAGGATCGTTGGAAGGCCAAGAGCGAATATTTTTAAGTGCAAATGTGAGCAATAAGTAACAAGAGGGTTGCAACAGAATAAACGTAACGTAGCCCCAGGGGTCTGCTGATATTTTTATCAGTGTGGAAAGAGAATAATTGCTTTTAAGGAGGCTTTGGCAAAAAGAATTGTCACCAATTGTCATGCAAAATGTGTTTCAGATCTTGATCCCACCGAAAGGCTTACTCCTCAAACTCAAGAAAGAGGCTGAAAATCCCAAGGAAGTCCTAGATCAGGTATCATATGAAAAATTAGCAAAATTGCTGAAGCGTCTCAGTGATGTGTTGAATTTTTTTCTCTTTGCCTGTTTCTGACTTACTGGTGGCAAATGCAAATACAGAGAGTAAAATGGATGTGTCCTCTGTGGTTACTGGAAGACGGTACCTGCACTTGCCTTTAAACCATTTTACAAAGCTGGTGCAGGACATTACTGCGTAGGCAAACCTGTCGTTCCTAAATGAAATACAAGTATTCCTTTGTCGTGCCGTGCCTGTGTCACTGCCCTGAAGGGTTGGTACCGTAACATTTTGGATGCTGTCGAGATGACGGTGATGTGTTCCTTGTCTGACATTTGGTGGTTCTTTACGTCTGCTTGTGCAGGTGTATTACAGGGTGGAGTGGGCAAAGTTCCAGGAGTGAGAGAGAAAGAAGGAAGAGGAGGAGAAGGAAAAGGAGCGTGTTGCTTACGCCCAGATTGACTGGCATGACTTTGTGGTCGTGGAAGCAGTTGACTTCCAGCCCAACGAGCAAGGTACTGAAGTCAAGCATTGTAACCTCTCTGAAACCCTGCTCCGTTTGAGTAGGAACTCTGTCCTGAAATGCTCTTTTTAGACAGATGTTGGGTTTTACAGCTGCATATCTTTCAAAGATAAAAGGGAAAGCCACCTAGTGACAGTGTGTAGGGCTGGGTTTTTTCTGGAGTCAACAGTGTTCTCCTTGCTCAAAGCCCAGGACTGCACTAGTGTTGGCTTTTCCACTCTCACCAGGACAGCAGAACTTGTCCCACTTTCCAGTGGTGCTTTCACCTGTAAGTACCTTCATCTTCACGTGTCCTGCTGGTGTTGGTCTGTATAGACTCTGTCCATTCCCTTCTATAGACCTTGGCTCCCAGGAGGTTTTGACACTGCTGCTTTGTAAAGAAAGAAACTGCTTTTCATTCAAGAAACTGATATTTCTGTCTGTGCACTGAGCAATGAAATGGGATAGAGAAACAGAAGCTCTGTTTTCTGTGTTGTAGGGAATTTCCCTCCTCCCACCAGTCCCGAAGAGCTGGGAGCTTGAATCCTGATCCAGGAGCGTTACGAGAAGTTTGGGGAAAGTGAGGAGGTAGAGATGGAGGTGGAGTCAGAGGAGGAGGATGAAAAGCAAGAGAAAACAGACGAGCCCCCACCCCAGCCGGATCAAGACACACAAGTGCAGGATATGGATGAGGTACCTACCCAACAGAATCAGCATTACTGCTGTCCCACGTAGTTTGTGTGGTTTATGGTGCCCTCATTTTCACTGTAAGAAGTTCCTCAGTTTCTTGAGGAAATGAGATTTCCTTCTGATGGAATTTCAAAAGAACCTGTTTCTGCTAGGATGCCGGACTATGGTGTTTTTAATGTTTTCCAAGACAATACAATTTCCAAGAGAGAAATCCAATGATTTTGACACCTGATGGGGGGTAGATTTTCTGTTTCTGTGGTGAAGCCTTTTGGGCTTTCTTCTGCAGAGTCTGGAACACTGAGCGATGACTCATTTTAGACTC
Organism: Pterocles gutturalis; assembly: GCF_000699245.1. Classification (NCBI taxonomy): domain Eukaryota; kingdom Metazoa; phylum Chordata; class Aves; order Pterocliformes; family Pteroclidae; genus Pterocles; species Pterocles gutturalis. The sequence continues at coordinate 3,705 of NW_010115506.1, forward strand.
TTCCTCTACCCACTGTGTGTGAGCTGGTTTGCTGGTAACGAGGAAAAAGAGCATGGTTAGCTGTAAGTAAGCTCCTGCTTGCTGTGCTGTGGTAACGTGGAAGCTGAGCGGTACTTGCTTCCTCTTCTGCATCCTCTGAATTTTTGGATCATGATTATCCAGAGGAACCACTGTGGCATAGGTGTCCAGAGGCAAAGTAGCTCTGTAGCTTTGAAGCTGCATGATCCGTTCTTCCAGCGCTGCGTAGGATTTTTATGCCTTTCTCGAATCTTGTTTGTTGTTGTTTGACTAAAGGAGCTTTATTTTTTTTTCCCCCCAAATAAGGGCTCAGATGATGAAGATGAAAGTCAGAAGGTTCCTCTTCCTCCAGAAACCCCGATGCCACCAACTCTTCCTCCCACGCCAGATCAGGTCATTGTGCGGAAAGATTACGATCCCAAAGGTAAATCTGGCTGGTGAAGAATTAGTTTCTTCCTGAATAACCACGAAAGCATTTGTTTGTAGGCTGCATTCTCTGGTGTGTTTTTAAC
>NW_010115507.1:0-861 GCF_000699245.1 Pterocles gutturalis
ATTTATTTTATTTCATTTTATTTTCCTTCACTTTTTTACTTTGCTTTTACTTTACACTTGACTTTTACTTTTACTTTACACCTCACTTGACTTTACACTTTAGTTTTTACTTTACTTTTCCTCTACTTTTAACTTTCTACCTTACTTTAACTTTTTACTTCACTTTTACTTTGCTTTACTTTACTTTACTTTTACTTTACTTCTACTCTGCTTTTTACTTTTTATTTTACTCTTCACTTTACTCTTAACTTTTACTTTGCTTTTTACTTTTGATTTTACTTTTTACTTTCCTTTTACTTTACACATCACTTTACACTTTACTTTTTACTTTTACTTTACACTTTACCTTTTACTTTACTTTTTACTTTACTTTTTCTTTACTTTTTACTTTTACTTTACTTTGTACTTTTTACTTTACTTTTTACCTTAATTTGACTTTACTTTTACTTGTTACTTCACTTTGTACTTTACTTTTTACTTTTACTTTTTACTTTACTTTTACTTTACCTTTGACCTTACTTTCACTTTTTACTTCACTTTTTACTTTTACTTTACTTTTTACTTGACACCCTACTTTTACTTTACTTTTACTTTACTTTTTACTCGACACCTTACTTTACTTTTACTTTACTTTTTACTTGACACCCTACTTTTACTTTACTTTTACTTTACTTTTTACTCGACACCTTACTTTACTTTTACTTTACTTTTTACTTGACACCTTACTTTTACTTTACTTTTACTTTACTTTACCTTTTACTTTCTACATTGCTTTTTACTTCAATTTATACTTTACTTTCACTTTACTTTCTACTTCACTTTCTGCTTTACTACTTACTTTACCTCATTTTATTTTATTTT
>NW_010115508.1:0-14370 GCF_000699245.1 Pterocles gutturalis
CAAACCATTCTATGATTCTATGAATTTCAGGAACCGGGTCTGGAGAGGAACACACGCTCCTTGCTCCCTCCTGTAATTCTTGGCTCCAATTGGAGGGACATACCTGCCCTTCCAAACAGGCGCTATTTATACACCTCCTTCCCTGCAGTGCTGCGATCCTCTCCCCACTTCTTCCCCACTTTGTCTGCTGGCAACCTGGGGAACAAGAGACCCCCATGTCCTCTCGGAGAGGCCACTTTCTGCTGCCATCACACCAAGCAGCCAATCCATCATCTCCATCCATTTCCTCCCCAGACATCTTCCACCCTCCAGTGACTTACAGCAAAGTGAAGCTCCCCATGGGGGCATTGTGCTGATTTCGATGCTGTGCAGCAAAAATGGAGCAGGTAACTCCATGCAAGAAAAAGAATGAGTTAGACCTGGAAATGCAGCTAGATGAGGACAGTGGGATTGGAGTAGAAAAGAAATAAATTCTTAGACATGGTCAGCTTCATTTCTCCCTGAAAAATATAGTGGCCATGTGGAAGTAAAATTTGATTTACCTACACCATTAAATCTACTTTTCTGACGTTAACATAAGCCAGGCTTAAAGGTTTTTTGTGACCAGCAGCTGCAGTGAAGACATTCATCAAGAAATGGAAGAAGGCCACTGTATGGGCTCTGTACCCCATGCTCAGCTTCTCTGAGACTTGAGAACAAGCGGTGCTAAAGCTGCTTCAGCCTCTGCAGTGCAGCTGGTCCAGAATCAGGACCGAGCTGGTGGATATCTGCAAATCCTGCTTGATATAGCAACCAAGGAAATTACCATGGGGAAAATTAGAATGTAAACCTGCCAAGCCAGCAGCTAGTCAGCAGGATGTGCCTGTTCCCACCTTCAAGGTGACATCCCCATCAGTGGATGAGAGCAGCTCAGTGCAAGAACGGAAATGTCTGAAAGCATGCCATGGTAGACAGAAAAATTACTGGCTTTTTTTTTGCACATCTCTGAAGATTTTCCAAGAATTCCTACAGGACTTTGTTGACTTTGCAACAGAAAGTTCACGGTTCGGGAAAACGGTGATTTATTCCGGGAAGAGTTTGCTTTCATAAGGTTCGTTAGTAAGGGGGCAGGAAGGTTGAAGACGGCTGTGTCGGGAGGTGGATACTCGCATTTGCACCACATCTGTTTATGTGTGTGGGCAGAGCGCCAAGCAAGGATGTCTTCTTATTATCCGGGAACTGAATCTTTTCCTCGTGGAATGCATCATTCCCTCCCAGCACATCCCCAGCCGTCGGACACTGGGTTACGTTCGCCCAGAGGATGCTCCCTCCCCCGGTTCTATGCAATCTCAGCTCTGTCCTCAGCTGCTTTCATCATATTTTATGCAAGGCAAAGTCACACATTAAAAACTTTTTTTTTTTTAAGTGGCTCTGTCACTCACGCCAAAACAGACACACTGATACATGAGGAATGATCCTTTCCCTGTGATGTCACAAGAACTTGCATTCAAATTCACTTGATAGAAACAAATGTGTTTAAACTTCTGCAAACAGGAGAAGGCTGCCTCTGGAATTATTTCCATTTTCAAGGTCAGTAAGCAAAGAGTCAGTCCACGTTCCTTGGAGACAGACTCCAATCAGATGGCTCCCCTGCCAGCCGGCTGCTATCTGCATAGTCCTCCTTTGCTGTTTGATGTGCCACGGGCTCCTTGTCACTGGGCTGTGAGATATTTTCATCATTCTTCTTGCTGACACCCTTCGCATTCCCTCTTCCCTGGTGCAGAAATCCCAACATCTAACAGCAGCGAGGGTTTAGGATGTGTCTGAACCAGCTCGGGTTCTTTCTCCTAGTGACACCATAATGCCATTTTTCCAGGACACATTTCATAGACATCTCATGACCTCTTTAGCACCCTTCCCAGCAAATAAATACATTGATTTTAATAGCCACTAGAGGAGGGTGATTAGGCTCTTAACGAGCTATGCAGTGCACCTTCTCCGTTGGCCAAATCTTGAGGTGCTTCCATTACCCCTCCTGCCCAAACTGGGAAGGGAAAGGTGAGGAAGCACAGATAGGGAAGCTGGCATGATTTTCCCCCAGCTGCCAGCACCTTCCTCAGGTGAACTCAACTTTTTCACCTGGGATCTTTCCCGGTATTGCGAGGGATTCTATTCCTCATGGATCTATCTCAAGAACCGAGAGTAAATATCTCTCTATCTCTCTATATATCACAACTCTACGTGTGATGTAAACATGACAGATGTACTATAAAAGAGCACAAACTATTCTGCATGGTGTTCTGTAATATACCATTTATCAATTTAACAATTTGCAATTTGTTGCTGTAAAGAAAACAACACTAGTTTCCTCATGTACTCGTCTTCCTGTTATTTTACCATTTTGACCAAATCTTGTGTTACTAAAGATGAGTTCTGGTCAAATAGGAAAAACAAATAAGTGGGTATATAAATACAACTGTGAAGGAATTAATCTCTCTTGGACTTGTAGGAAGTCACGTTTATCACTGGTTTTGAAGCTGGTTGGCATTGATGGGAATGTTCACAAATCCTGACCCTCTTGTTGATTTTTGCAGAGATACCTGCTGTGTTTGGTGAATAAACACATTTTTAACACGCTCCGTCACCCATCCAGCACCGAAAACGGGACACTGCGACTTGTGTGCTCCCTGGGGCTAGGACTAAGAGTTCCATGCTCGAGCTCAGCTGTTGAGCGTTTGATGCAAGTGCTCTGCCGAGGGCTTGATGCACACACTGATGGGCAAGCGAACGATGTCTGTGGTGGGGATTGGTGCGATGCCAGTTGCTGCAGCTGCTATGGATGCAATACCAATGGAATCAGTGAAAATTGGAACAAGCAGAGGAATTAATCTAGCATGTCTTATGACTGAAGCCATGACTGGCTCACTAATTATTCCTGTGCCAAAATGGCTAAATTCACACTGAACTTTAACTGAAATAATCAGCGTTGCTAGAATTCAAAATGCGTTCCTGCTTTTCAGATTCCTGCAATAAATTAGTGCCTTCTTCCACATCAGGAAGACCTATTTCCAGGATTTTTCATTTTAAAGAGTTTGACTCATGAGAGAACATGACTTCAGGAAAAGAACTGAGGATATATAGCTATTCTGGGTTTTCTCCAGAAAAATTTCTGTGGGTCATTGCAGCTTTAATTCAGAATTGTATTGACTGATTTCTTTCTGCATCCTAAGGAGTTGCTAAGCAACATGGATTCTCTCTCGCCACACATTTGTCAAGAGAGAAAAAAGTGGGAAAAAATAGAAAAAGATTCACCTTCTCTAATATATCTATCAAGCCACAGAGTCTCACTTATTCCAGTCTGACCTAAAGTTACACTATTGATAGATTATTCACTTCTTCACTGCTGTGGCTGGTTCCAGAGTCTAAGTTCAAACCCACTGAAGGTCTCATGCTTGCTCTCCTTGATAGGACATGGTTGGACGATGACTTTCACCCATGAGTCCCACCCTTAGCCAATGGCCCATAAATACGCCCACTGCCTGTTGTACCAAAATTCCTCTGACATTGTGATTCTTTCCTGGGTGGTTCCCCATTACAGCACAGGTTTTGTGTTCTCGGTATTTGCCACCTAGTTGTGGTAAGCAATACAAGCAATAAAGATATATTTTTTCATTGTTGTTGCTGAAAGATTCAGATATAACTCGGAATATGGAGAGGTGAAGCCAAGTTTTGCAGGCCACTGCACTAAGGAGAACTAGGAGAAAATCTATCGACCTTAATGTCTTGATGCTATGTATAGTCAATGAAGTCATCCCTCATACACCATGGTACAACCGAGAGCAGAATCCGGACCTCTTTGCCGCACTTTAAAGCCAGATTCTTTGCCCTCAGAAGCATCTGTTTGTAACTTCAATCAACAACACATGTCTGAGGGCTCTCATACTGGAGAGCGGGAAAGTGTTATTGATTGACTTTCCTCCTGTTGTTCATAAAGTATGATAAGTTCTGCTTCTCCTAAACAGCCTTTTGAGGGCCAAAACTGGCAACTCTGTTTGCTCATTCTGAAAGAAGAATCACTGTGAGTTTGTATAGAAAATCGTAAAACTGTTGGCATCTCAGAAACATTGTCAAATAGTGGATGCTCCACTGTGTTTTGCGTGATGATTTAACTGCAAGATCTGGAGCATAGCTTCAAAAATGCATTCATATTGTCAAACTGATTCATTTTGAATGTATTAATAGCTCTTAATATCCATTTCTTGTTGCTGTTCTCACACAGATTTATTGTCAGATGCTTTTGTAGAAAAACATTGGTTTTAATTATATACGGGGAGGCTGATGGTACACATATAATGTATAATCACAAATATGTACACCAAGCCTCTAACCATAAGAACTGACCTAAAGCAAATCAGAAAAGGGAAACATGACATGTCACCCCATGTGCAAGATCCAAGAACAGTGTGGTGGGTGAGATGCAGATCCAGTTCCCTTTGGGCAGTTCCGTGAGTATTTCCAAATTCTCTGGAATTCTTCAAAGTTCAAGAAACCTCCCCAAATTCCTCACTCTCAGTTCAAGGACTGAAGATGGATTGAATGGGTATATAGTCCAAACGCAATCACTCTGCACTCTTGGAAATCCCACCCCCATCAATAAATAACAAAACTTTTCAGGTCTGAAAATTTGAATACAATTTCTGCGATCTCAGTCCTTTTCTTTTATTGACAATATCAACACAACGTGCAACTGGAAACGCCACTGACTATATAGTTCAATGTACAGGTCTAGCTCCAGTTTCTGTGCCTATGAGCCACTCTGTTCTCAGTAGGTCCGAATACTCATGTGAATGAAGCCTGCTAAAGTGACTTGGGGATCAGGCCCTATTTATTGCAAATATTGAACTGTCTTTTTTTCCTTCTTTTTTTTTTTTTTTTTCAGTTATACTGACTTGGTCTATAGTGTGCTGGTGATGTGTCTGAGTCACAGTGTCTGTGTGTGTATGTATTTATATATAGCTCGCTGTATTTATAGCTGCGAATCTCCAGTCTGGTACAGCAACCGGTGAACAAAGCAAATTAGAAAAGCACCTTTCTGAAGCAATAAGAGGATATGCTATCGGTGCCTTTCTGCACAATTACTGCCTGCCCCAGGCACCGCTCTAAGGCACAGAGGCAAAGGCTGGCGTGCTCCACCATTCAATAAATACTTTAAATCTCATTCTTATTGCTACTTTGAAATTAAAAGGGGTGGGGGATGAATAGGTGTGCATTCATTAGGGGTTCTCGCTGAAATTCTTCACCTCCTCGGATCATCCTCCATTCAACGAGTTCAGAGATCACTGAGTCACATCTCACCACACACCTGTTAAACTCATAAGCCTGATCTTGAAGTCAACAGTTGTTTTTCCACGGATTGAATGCCTGAAGTTTGTCTCAGTCACCCGTTTTTCAAAACATCTGCATTTTTACAGACAAAAAAAATTAATAGGGGGGTTAATTGACTCCTCCTATGCCAAAGTGGAAAGCTGAAGGAACTTTGCTGATACTTAGAAACTAACGAATGCAGCAAAACACGAGACACACCGGATGGAACATTTCAGCTTAATGAGAAAGAAATGGACAAAACTGTTCCCTTCGACAGCAAAAGAGGAAAAGAGAAACTACTTTGCAACTTTTTTCGGCAATGTCTGGTAGAACCTGCATGCTAGAAACTGTTATTAGACTGTACACCACAATTTAAAAAAAATCCTTAAAACACTTAAGACACCTTAGTCTTTGCACATCACGTTTAGTGTCTTCTTTTCCCCTCTCTTTATAAATTGCAAAATGATGCAATGCACATATTTCGTTCCCTAAGGCTGCACTGCAATGTAGACCTAAGCCCCAACTCATATTTTCCCCCAAGGAGAACAACACAGTCCTCTGTGTATTGTGTTGTGTATTTTTACTCTATATATCCTCTATATTTTTTAACTCTCCTGTATTCCTCATTTAGCAATGGATCCAGGGAATGGCTTTGGTACCTCGTGTCACCTCCCTGTCCCTCCTGGGCTGGCAATTCAGGTCACATGCACCCTGTCTTTCCGTGTGCCCCAATAGCTCTGCCCAAGCACTTCTGGAGAAAGGGGGTGCCCGTGCTGCAATGGGGGTCCTGCTCGTGTGGCCAGCCCTCACTCCTGCCAGGAGTCTCACTCCATGAGTAATTGCAGCTCACTTCCTAAGGATTCAGCCTCCTCACAAAATTTACTCCAATTCCAGAGAGACAGTGACGGAGCCAATTGCTTTGTTTTGTGGGCGGCTTCCATAACGCCAAGCGCTGGCCCCAGAGACTCCGGCTGTTAAGAGCTGGCCTGCCCAGTTTGTAATGGATGGGTGGAGGAAGACAGCCTGAACTAATTCACTCCCAGGGTGCATTTACTCCACCACACCACATTATCTCCCATTTTCAGCCCATTTGTTCTTTAAACCTTTTCCCAGGTAGTTCATAAAATATTAATGTGAGAGGTCCCAGAAATTTCTCTTCTCTTTTGCTGTAAAAAAAAAAAAAAAAAAAAAAAAAAATTTAAAAAATTAAGAAAGTGCTTCTCTTCAACCAGCGCTTTCTTTTGTAAGAGAAATATTTTATCTAGCCATTGAGACAATAATTTCTGTTTTCAAAAACAGGAAGAAAAGTATAAACAATGTACAGCCAGAACAAATAGCAGAGGAGGTTTGCCAACCACATTCCTAAATGCACATATACAATGTCTGCGAACAGAACTGCCACAGCCCATGATTCCTGACATTCAGAGCTGCCACACCATTTATTTTAGGCTTAAGATTTATGAAAGATTAATGATGACAAAGACCTACTGCTCATTCTAAGCAATCTGGGGATCTCTTGCAATTTAGAAGCTGACCCCAGTGACTGCTGCAGAAGAACAGGAGCAGCCAGAACGGGGGATGCAGGGCACAGAGAGGATGCAGCCTTGCAGGCAAAGCAAGGTGCAAGTTTTGCACATGCAGTGCAGAGTCTACAGTGGAAAAAGACAGGATGATTCACCCGTAGAAAAGCGCTGAATGGCTGTCATGGAAGGGCTTTAGCAGATGGTGCTGCAGGGGTGCGAGGTGTCCCAGACCCCTGCTGTCCCCCCACCTCTGCAAGGAGGTACCGACCCTGCAGCCGCCCAGGTTCAGCCCTAGCATGTCAGTGCCAACTCCCGAGGAGGGGGAGCTGGTGCTAAAACAGCAAGCTGGCAGTGAGAGCACTGGTGGGACTGGTGCTGATGGTCTCAGGGTAGGAACACTGTCAGAAGGGCAGGCATGAGTATTGCAGACATCGCTATCCAAACTGATCAGAGAATGCGAGTCCAAACCCTCCCGTGCTCTTCCCTCTGCTGAATTTAGCTCTAGCAGAAGGTTTCCATTCAGACAGGGCTGCCTGCATTTTTTGGGGCACGGTCCGCTCTTAGTTTTTAGGAAAGAGACAAATGCAGGAGGTCAGGCTGGTGTGCAAAGTTTGAGATGTGCCAATCGGCATCAAAGGGCAGCCCAGTAGTACTGGCATTGGTTAGACCCCAGCCATAAAAGAAAATCACAGCTCCAAATGAAATGGGTCAGTGCAAAAATGGCAGGAAGATTGAGGCTAAGGACACCTCTCTGTCTTCTCAGTCAGAGCTCAGGGGAAAAATCAGAGCAACTCCTCTGAGATGGAGAGGTTTCGTTTTGGTTTAAATGCCAGAGAAGGGAAGAGGAGGGTAATTTGGAGGAACTAAGAATTAAAAAAATAAAAATTGAGGAAAGAACCCTCATCTGATGATTGTTTGAAGCTGCTCAAGCAGTCCTGGAGGCATGAAAACTAAGAGAAGGCGAGCGAGCACTCCTCCCATGCTCACTGAGAGATTGATCCCTGTTCTCAGCTCTCATTTATGTATCTGTAATAAACATTGACTCCTGCCCTACCGCAAGCCTTACGTAAGTGCTCCAGACGTGTCTGTTTGCAGACATCACGATCTATGCCTTTGACTCTCTGTACCAGTCTTGATATAAATGATGAGCCCATAAATACTCGGAAAAGTTTTTACGACGTTTTAGTTGACATTTGGGAGCTTCAAAGAATCGCATAGAGCTGCCTTCAATCCATATGCACTGCTCCTCATTGACGAGGCGAGCTCATTGATTTCCAGCAAGATCAAAGGTAGAAGACAACTGGTGGAGAGGTTAAATATGGAGAAGACCTACCAGACCCATTTGCCAGCTAACTGCTAGAGTAGAAGATACTTTTCTTGTACAACAGCCAACAAAATATCACTTTCACATTATTCCAGAAATGGTCTGGACGTGGAGGGAGAGGGTTTCCTCTGGCAGCTCCCAAAGTCAGGAATTTTCTTCTGTAATTTGGCCTGCTATTTGCCATAGATTACTGCACCCACCTGCTTCTACTCATCTCCAGCACTGCTTCTCTCTTGTGCTGGACTGCCCAGCTGAGCATCATTTCACTGATTGCCTGTTGAGGAGGGACCATCAGCTGCAGGAAACAGGGATGTCTGCAGGGGAATACGAGCAGTCATACTGGACTAAACCAAAAGGGTCTTATGATGGCATTCTCAACGATGGCCAGCAGCAGCTGAACTGAGGAAACACATAAAAAAGGTAAGTGAAGAAAAAAGAGCCTTATCTGGTGGCATCTGGCAGCCTGCAGACACCTCCAGAGCTGGCACTCATGTCAGGAAGTTTGGGTGCAAAAGCCTTTGATGGGCCTTTTTCCCAGGAGTTTGTCTTCTTTTTAAGCTATTTGTAGCAACTGTTCAGCTCAAACAGGTGAGATGCAATTTGCCTTTACATTGTCCTCCAGGATCCTTTCCAGTTTGTGGCTCCCTAGTATCCAGTATTTTTCCGAACACCACTACTGAGGATTTCTCTTTAGCTAACATCTGCACTTTGGGCTACATTTCCCAGCTCTATTAACTAGTATTTTTTTGAAATGAACATCCTTAATTGGATCAATTTGAAAGGATATTAATTTTCTGTCCATTCAGTCTCCCATTCTACCCACTGGGGTTCACAACCCCTCTGAATCCGAGTGGCATAAATGAATACAATTAATATCAAGTACACACACACTCTCAGATCATTAGTGGGAATGTTAAGTAAGATCAAGTCTGATATTGATCTTTGGAGCACCCAACTTTCCAGCTATTCCCCGTCTAACCATGTTGATGACTAATGATGCTTTCCACAATGAGGCAAATGAGGTTTTGGCTTCCTGCCAGTTCCAAAAATCAGGAGAAAGCAAGAGAGGAGTTGGTTTAAGTCACGCTGAAAAAAAGAAAAAATTCAACACTTTCTGGTGAATCATAAAATCGCATCGATTCAGTTTGGATCAGATGGGGGCTTTCCTACTTGACATGGTAATTTCAGTTTTGTTAAAACACCATCAAGTGTTTTAAAACTTTTGTAGCTGCACAAGAAGTTGAGTGCTGGGATAGGAGCAGATCTCATGCTTGGTGCCCTCCTCCTTTTTACTGCTTTGTGCTTTATTTGTACTGGGTTTCGTTACGAAGGGACAAACTAGTTGGAAAAAAAAAAAGAATAAAGGATGGTGAAGGTGTTTATGTAAAGGGTGAGGTTGCTGAGAGGTGCAGGTATGAATTGAAGATGAGCTTAGAAAGCCTGAAGTACTCTGTGTTCATTTTTATCTCATACAAATACAGTGATACACAAATGTGCTATACTAGTACTGATTTTATATGAATAATATAATTATAAAAATAAGGCTGATGATAACATTTATTCACTTTCTTCTCATTCTGTGGGTTGATGTTGACTGTGTCTCTAGGCACACGTCCTCTCCTGCCCTGGTGTTACACAGCTTTGGTTTAGCTCAGAGCTTGCCACTTCAGAGCATCTTGCAAACAAAATCGAGGGCACCTGTGTCTCTGTGTAAATTCATTTCTTCCTCAATGCATGCCAGTGGACCCAGTCTTCCCAATTGCTCATCATCTCACATATGCCTGCTCCTCTCTACAAAGTTTGCTCCTTGTTTTTCACTGATGCCCTAGTTAGGAGCTGATGGGTTTTAAAGCTTCAGGTAGGAAAAAAAAAACAACTAGACAAGGATGCTGGAGCACTGTCCCAGGTGGCAGAGCAGAGCCTGCTGATGTGTATCCTGAACAAGAGTCCTCAGCATGTGCAGATGGAGGAAGGGGAGAAGGGAGATGTTTATTAGACCGAAAGGGAGCTGTGTGCACAGGAGAGGAGCACTCTGCAGCCCTGAGGACGTGAGGAAGATTTGCTAACTTTGCTTTACACTGTTCATGCAGATAAGGAAGACTCTCTGTCTCCAATCAGGGATCAGTGTTATACAGCATACTCCCAAAGGCCATAATTACTTCCAGAAGCAGAAATTTGAATGACCCAGATAATTAGTTCAGTGCAGCTGGTCCAAAAATTATTTACATAAAAGCCAGTTTTACTTGAGGGGGAAGAAAAACAACCTCGCTACTGAAAGCAAATGACCCAGTTATCTCCATGCAGCGAGTCTGAGGAGGCAGAGCACGAGCGGCAGCACGGGGGCCTGTGCCATTGCTTCTTCCCTCTTGTTTTCAGAGGGCAAACGCCGGGCTGCTGGTCCAGCAAATGAGCCCCTCTACAGGCAAACGTGCAGGAGGACAGGGAAGAGCCAGGAAAACTGCATGGATTTGACCTTGTGCTTTCTGTGAGAGTAACTCTTGGGGCGATGTGAGGGTCCGCTGCATCCAGAGGAAGACATTTTGCTTGCAAAGGTGCAAGCACCACTTCTCCCATGCAGGGGACTGAGGCAGCTGGAAAGTAATCTTTGTGGTTATCAGGATTAATTTTTAGCCAAAACCAGTTCCTCCATTGAGCTGGGCAGCAGCAGGGGCAGGTGGGAGGGGGATGCCCCGTAGCTCTGCAGTTAAGGTTTTGGGGGCCCTGTGATGATGTTCCAGAGGCTGGCCTCCAACCTTTTAGCTTAAAAAGGAAAAGAAGGATATGTTTTTAGAAAGCATTTAATTCTAAAAGCATTTGAGACATGGAGCTATGGGCCATAGTAAGCGTGAGGAAGAAGGCAGCCTGAGCTGTATGTCCCAGTTTGTTGTGTCCTTACACCTTTGCCAAAGATCCCAAAGGCCACCCTTTTTTATTCAGGCTGTGGCCACTGCAGACTGATGCTCTGCAACAGAAATGTGCCAGGAAAGATACATGCTGTCCTTAGGGTTCCATGGGCATCATCCGGCATCATCATCGCTCTTTAACAGTTGAACAAGGCATGAGTGTTCTTGTGCTGCTGCCTCTCAAAACCCTCGCTCCCTCCCAGAACAGAGCTCTTTCCCCCAAAAGGAACCAGAAGACAAACAAAATCTGTGAGAAACAAAACAGAGCAACAATGATATTTTGTATTCAATGGAGCACAAACGTGCTTACTTAAAAAAAACACACCAAATTGTTCTCCTAAAATGTTGTAAAATGTACAAATAATAACAGTAAATGGCTGTATATCTCACCGGTACCGCATTACTGTTTGCTGTTAAGCACTTGCTACTTAACAGCACAGTAAATAACCAGATAACATCCCCATAAAGAGACTGGAGCTGATTTCCCTCCCACCTACACCGCTTTTATGCCAGTACATGCCCATTGACTTAATGGGGCTCATCTTGATCTACAGCAGTGTAAATGGAAAGGTGAATTAAAGACCAAGTGGGAGAGGATGGGATTTGCAGTGGGCTGGATCCTGCCTGCAGTAACACACCCCTCCACGGGGACCAGCTTCACCAACCTAAAGAGCTTCCAGGACAGAGGAAATGGAAATTCCAGCCCTGCTGTCCTTTATTTCCAGTGACTGTGCACATCTTGCACAGTACCACATTCCAGCAGGTTCCTTCCCTTTCCGTTTCCTCCACCCTCTCACCATGGGTCTCAGGGGGATAAAAAGCATTTCTCTGGCACAGCCTGAATCCAAGGGGGTCTTCACGATGTGCATGCCAGAGATATTTTGCTCTGTTCCTTGCCTAAAGGCAATGCACACCAAGTCCTAGGAGCAGGTGTTGCATGCACAGAGCCTGGGAGACAGGAATGAGCTGACGATGATGTTTGAGGTGGGCATTCGGTAACCAGCTGACTTAAAGGTTGGAGGGGTCCTCGGGGACATTTGAGTGAGTGAGCAATGCCACTCTCCCCAGCCCATCCTGATTTCCCACGTGCTGTCTGGAGGTGGAGATCTGTAGGAGTGTGTGCATTTGCATCAGCCTCTCTTTCAATGTGTGGGAACCAACTCCTCAGATGCTATCGGGCAACAGCGATGGAGCTCAGCAGGAGCACGGCAGCTCCTGCCAGCAGCAGAGCTGGTCCTCCAGGACGTCTCTCCCAGGGGAATAGCACAGCCTGGGTGTTTGGAGACAGCGCCGCTGGTAAATACACCCTTCTGTTGGTAAATATACCCGGGTTTGCATTTCCTGCTTCATCAGAGGAATGTTTCCTCCCCTGGCCCCCTGTCGCCCCATGCAGCATGGGATGCTGGCAGCAGGAGAGGAAGCAGGATGTGATCCTGCAGGATGCAATCCCAGACGGTGCTCCCAGCGCTCCCACCACACCCTCGCTGATGGAAACCGCTTCTCTCTGTGGTCTGGGTAGCAATTACACTGCTGTAAAGGGTACTCCCAAAATGTGTCGGTCCATCGGGATTGCACGTTAAGCAGGCGCTGAAAGCCACAGCAGGTTTGGTGATTGCCATGCGCCAGAACCGCAGCTGTAGGCTGGTGAATGCAAGGACACGGGAAGCAGATCGAGACCTTGCTTCCACTCCTGCAGAGATGGAGAGCAGCGTGTGCTCCTCCTGTCTTTCTGCAGAACTGAATTTGCCCCTCCGGGCCAGCTCCTCCACAGTGTGGGACGTTCAGGAATCTCCCCAAGGTGCAAACAGACATTTCCAACAGCAAGGAAAAGATACATAAACATTTAAAAAGATTGATTTAAAATTCCACCTCTCCCCCTCAGCTGCTTGCCACCGTTCGATTTCTAAATGAAAAGGATTTCTCCTGTGTTTGGCTTCATCCATAAGCACACCCACCTCATACACAAAGTATTCCCCGTCTCCCAGTCCCAGCCTCAGCAGGGTATGGAATTAGCTCCTGTCTCCACTTCACAAGCTCGCCCTCTCCGCTAGTTTATACAAAGCCATTTCACCCCCGAAGGAGCTGGCACCTCGCATCCCTGCCTTCTGAATGTACAGAGCAGAGGAGCTCAGAACAAAACCACGGGGGCGAGGGTGGATGTTCTGCTTCTGCTCAGGAACATGAAATGTCCCGGAGTTAAGTACCAACAAAATATTCCATGTTAATGTTTAATACGGCCGGGAACTTATCACCTCCGCTTACTGTCTTGGCGCTGCCATTCTCTCACAGACTCTCACATCTGAGCTCTGGGCCTCGCATGCTTTCCCATTATATACTAGAAGGAGGAAAAAAAAAAAAAAAAAAGCCCAGAAGTATGGAGAAACAGTGTGTCTGGGTTACAAAGCCAGGTAGGGCTTTTATTCCCCTTTTCTGTTTGCAGAAATAAAACGACTCACACGGCAGAGCTGCAGTACTGCTGCTTTTCAGGGGTTTCCTTTTTGAAGCATCCCCTCTATAACCTCGGCGGGATGCTCTCGGATGTACGGAGATGTGCTTTGCTGCACTGAGTAACTGTCTTCATTACCCCTCTTCTGCCCCCGTCCCCAGACAAGAGACTTGTCTGGCTGCTCTGCAAACAGACCCATAAGCACTGGGACAGAACTGTACCTAACATAACACAAACTTTGCCTGCCACACTTTTAAAATTGACTCGAGGCTGATTTGTGGTTGTGAGGGTCCTCTTGGAAAATGCATGGACCCATTCTGCAGAACTCGCCTGCACACTGAGGAGGATTTCCCGGTGGAGCTTGGTGCCATCCTGAATGTCTCCCTTTCACCACTGGAAACCCAGGCACCAAAAAAAAAAAAAGTTGAATCTCCTCGCAGTCAGTGGAAACACCATGCATCATGCTGCAAACAGAATGGGGTCATCCTGCCTGTCTCTCTGGTTTCTGTGAAATGCATGATTATTATCCCCCCAGGCTGAGTGGTAAATGAAAATCAAAACTCTTATGGTTTATTCCAGCTAGGAGAAGAAACGGGTGATGCAATCAGGTATCTCTGCTGAAATCCTGTTTATGTGGAAGGCTGTACAAAATCCTGCTTCTTTAGCCACAGGAGGAGAAAAAAAAAAAAAAAAAAAAAAAAAAGAGGTCATTTCCCTGCCTTTCACTCCAAACCTGCTTTGGTCAACACCCCAACCCAAAACTGACTCCACGTCATCATCAGACTCCGATCAAACTTTCTGCCGCTTCTGTGAGCTGTTATTCCCTCTACA
>NW_010115508.1:14391-21881 GCF_000699245.1 Pterocles gutturalis
TTTTTTTTCCCCCTACAGCAACAAACATGCTCACCTACCCCCTGAAACAACATCCAGCCCCTGCGCTGCGGTGCAGAGCAGCCGAATCCCTGAAAGATACCCAGCCTGGCTTTGCAGAGAGGACAACAACATGTGCTTAATGCCTCTTACAGCCATTTGAAATGAAAAATGCCTCTAGATTATGTTTTTCACAAAGGTTTAACCCAGCTGTAGCAACACTTGATGCCTTTGTATAATTCTTCCAGCTAAAAAGTTCTTAAAAAAAAAAAAGATTAAAAAAAAACCAAACCCCAAACAAACCCCCCCCAAAAAAACCAAAACTAGGTAAACTGAGATTTTGGTGGAATTCTAACACACACAGAGATGGGCTGCTGTCCCTCCAAGCCTGCAAAGGAGCCGTGGCTGTGGGGGGACTGTAAACGACCTCTGTTGTTTCCCTGCCTTTCAGCATCACTTCTGTACCAAGAATGATCCAAACGCCATTTTACTGCTGATGGTTTGGATACAAATCTACAAAACATGCAGCGGGGTCAGACCAAATTGCCCTGGCTCTGGCAGCCGGTGAGAGCAGATGCTCCAGGAAATGCACAGGAAAAGGGCAAATTCAGGCTCATCCTTCCTCTGGCGCAGGCTTCCAGCATCTGACAAGCCGAGCTGAAGGATGTCTGCCTGTTGCTGGATTTAACATCCCTCAAGAGTCTTTTCTGATCTCCATCTGTCTGATCACTTCTTGCTTTTGGCCTTCCTGGCATCCTCTAGCAATCGGTTCTGCAGCGTAATTACATGTGTGTGTTTGGAATTTACTGCCTGGTCAACTGAAAAAAAAAAAAAGCCCCAAGCTACTGGACACCAAGTAAAATGGTGAAAAATAGTAAATAACTATTCTTTGTTCATCTTCTCCATGACATTCATGGTTGTGTTTCTGTTTATCATGTTTAATCAATCTTACCCCTGAATTTGTGCAATAAACTTTTGAACCTGTTTATACCTTTGCCATCTAAATGTCCTGCAGCAATGACTTCCCAGCATTAGATTCTGCCGGTGACTTCTTTCGATTCGTTTTAAATCCACTCCTTGATTAATTCACTGGGTATCCCATTCTCACTGACAAGAATAGTAAATAATCCTCCTGTGTATCCCTCCTCCAGCCCTCCGAGGTTTTATAGCACGCTGCTGCATCCACCTTGGCCCCAGCCATCCCTCTCTAGACCGAAGGGTCCCGGGCTGTTTAATAATAGATTGCTGCTAAACTTAACCATCACTGGTGAGCGGAAAGGCAGCTTCTGTGGCTGCTCTCGGGGTTTCATTTTCCTGTTTCATTGACCTTAGACATTGTGCCTTTCTGGAGAGTATTTAGGTCATAGGAATGTAAGATATTGGAAAAAAAAAAAAAAAGTGAAAGCCTGTGTAAAGAAAGTATCTTCTGAAACACTTCAGGGAGGAAGCGAACTCTGTTTGCATCTGGAAGAAACAAGATGTAAGAAATGTATTCTTAATTATGTGCAAAAGTAGCACATATTGTTAGGCACTCATCTGAAATAATCACAAGTCTTTATTTTTTATTAATGAACTTGGATCAGAGATGGAGCTGTACTATATGTTAAGGGAGCTAACTGGGTTTTTTCTGTTGACATGTCTTGAAAACAACGGAAAAGGTAGAAAATTGAAAACATCAGTATCACTGACTTGCAAACAAAAAGGAAGGTTAAGATGGAAAAGTTGGAATAGAAACATACACAGTGTGCAGTATAGATACAGAAGTTATTCATGTTTCCAGAGAATGTGCGTATTAGGTAGATAGAGCCATTATACATAAAATATTACACAGTGACTCAAAATAGTTTGGTATTCACCTGCATGACATTGGAAGGAGAGTTACATCCTACTCTGAGTTTTGAAACAAACGAACTTCCATGGAAATGTTTATGGAAATCTTACTTCTGGAAGGGTGAAGTGCAGCACCAAGAGCATTTTGAACAAATTCCAAAATTATTTTGTTCTTTATTCCTAGGGAAAGTATTTGACTGCAACTTCTTTTCGCTTTTTGCCAAAATTTTCAGTGTGTATGCATTAGGTTTTGAGATAAAACGGAAACAAATCTTGTTCTGAAAATTTCCAGGAGCCGTCTCGGCTAATATGTCCTAAGGTATGCGAACACATTGGAGAAATGGATGGTGTTTGCTGCTCTTTCTGAATCAGTGGTGAAAACCTGACATTAACATTGTACTTGGGAGTCTGACTCGTTACAGCCCTATAATTTGGTTACAACTGCTCTACGCTCGACACAGGAGTGCCTTGAATTTCTTGGTTCGTAATTGCCAACTTCACAGTTCTCACGAACATCCGTGAGTCCATGTTTTCTTGATGAGTTGCTCATGGCCATGTTATCTGGAGTATTTGATCATCCAACATTTAGTGCCTGGATTCCCGTGCAGCGCTGGCTATGGCTTCCTGGTGGTCCGATGCAATCTTTAGATGAAGAAATAGAGACTTGAAGAAATCAGTTGAGCTCTCTCAGCACGGAGAGGTACCTCCAGCAGCCACATTGTCCCACCCCAAACCATGTACCTGTGGGAGGTGGCCCAAAGGACTGCGGGGCTTTGCTTCTCTGCCCACTGCATCTGGCCCCTATTTATCTTGGGCAAAACCACCTCATCGTTTCACACATGGGCTGCAAAGTAGATTTGTCATGTAGATAGTCCCCAGGGGGATGGTTTTAAGCAGATTTATTTCAAACAGTGCAAAGGGCAGTATGTTTCATATTTAGCTTGGGATGGTTGGGACTTGACTTCTCCTTGGAATTCTTGTACTTCAGTTCCTCAAGGGCATGGAGGCACGGCTGCTGCTCTCAGAACAAAGGATGTTGATGGAAGAGGTTTAGGCAGATGTTTTTTGCCTGGCATTTATGATGGTCCAAGTTGGTTCCCACAGTGTGGCTGGCACAAGGTAACTTGGTTTAATGGTGGGTTTAATGGTTGGGCAGGCTATATATATAAAGCAAATATTGTCTATAGAAAGCAAACATTTTGCTTTTTTTGAGACCCGTGTGCCTACTTTCTGCCACAAAAAAAAGTTTTGAGCAACCCTAATTGAACGCCTGAAGGGAAAGCTAAAAGGAATGAGAGGAGACCGTACTGAACATGAACGCTGCCCAGGAGGAAAGCTCTGGCACACTTGTGTTGGGAGGCAGCTACAGCCCCTAACTGTCAACGCCAATATGCCACGTGGAGAGAAATGTCTCCCATTACACCTCTGAATGCGTCGGTGATGTATCTGAAACATACCCATCACCAGAGGACACAAGTATGAGAAGCATTTTGTTTCGCAGCAACAAAAAAGATAAAACATTGCACAAGGTTGCCAACAAAGCAAGCTCCGTGGTGAACCAAGGTCTGGAAAGGACACGGCAGCTTTAAAAAAAGAAAACAAAGGGGGAAAATCCTGTCAGAAGGAGTTACCAGGAATTTGGGAAACAAATGCTCCAGAGGGGACCAGCCGGAAGAGGATGAAGAAGAGGCTACCAAGGCCATCAAGTGAGAAAGGAGGGTGGTGCAATGAAAGAAGGATGTGCTGGAGATCCCTGGCTTTGCCTCCCACCTCTCCTGTGGGTCGTGGGTGTCCGTGGGGAGGCCAGAGGCCACATGCATCTTCCTGCACACCTGGAAGCCTGCTGGCATGTTCTGGGGATGGGATGGGGTAAGCGAGCCACAGCAGCCCTCCTCCCCCTCCTTCTCTAGGGTATGCTACGGTTGCTCTTACATGGTTCAAGGATTATTGATCCATTTTTAGGCCACTTTCCTGTACATATTAGTCTTACCCAGCCTGCCTGAGTGCCCATCTGTTCATCTCCCCCGGTAAATCCTGAAGCCTTTTTTTTTCAAAACTCAGGCACACAGACAGAGGGGTGAAGTTTCAGAAATATCTCATCCCTACAGGTTTTGTGAAAATAAAGGACTAAGTAGAGAAGAGAGACCCTCTTCCCTTCGCCACTGGAGGACTGACTGCAAGATCTCGGTGGTTATTAGGCATCAGAAACCCACACAGATGAGTCCCTCCCTGGGCTCCGTTGCCTCTGCTCTGCAGGGACTCATTCATGTATTAACTGTGTTTTCTCGTCCTTCCCTTTATAAAGCTAGCGCTCAACTGTAACAGGGATAATGATATATTCCGCCTGAAATAGGATGCTTATGAGAGCCTAGCTTGAAATAAAGATTATAAAAATGTAATGTCTAGAGATTGCAATATCATCCATGGAGTAGGAGGGAGAGAGACAAACAGATATATAGGTAGTCAGGCAGATAGATAGATTTCTTAATTGAACTCTCTGCTTGGCTCTATTTCCTTTAGGCAAGTACCATAGATGGGTAACAATAAAGGACCATAAGGAAGAACATGTAGGGCTTTTTTTAACAAATTTGACTTATCATTGGCAAGCTTTTACACTTGCATCGGCCTATACTGAAGATCCCTAAATAATTCAAAGCATTCAAATGGTCTAATGTTAGCAAAGTTGCATTCTCCCCACAGATGCTTAAAAGCAGAAAACAAGGTGGCAATATTTCCTCTTTTAAAGCACTAATAATATTTCATTCCCCTGCTCCAGAGCATTTAATATCCTATATAAATCAAAACTTACCTCACTATCTATCGATAAATGAATAATTACATTTCTGCCTCTCCCCAGACGCTCCGAAACCATTTATTCTAGTCATTTAATCACAAAGCTGTTATTGCAGGGGAAATTCAAGCAGAAGTGAATGCATAAAGCCAAAAATAGACAGCTAAGCTGAGGACTTTGCTGTAATAGCCGTCTCTTCTGAAGCAAGTTGCTTCTCACTTTCCCAGGAGATGTAGTAGGTATCTCTTCACTTTTCAAAACAATAACCGGTATGGTAAAGCTCAGTCAAGCAAAGCAAACCTTCACACACTTTTGCTTTTCACAGTCAGCGTTGGAATGCAGCAGGGAGTCCTTGCTGGTCTGATCAGGAACTCTCTCTCCTTCCCCCTCAAAGGACCTGGGGTCCCAAAATGTCCTCACGCTGCAGCCTCCGTTTGAAAAGGAAACCTGAAACAAGACCTATCCGTCTCTATAGAAAAGCTTGTTAATCTCAAATGAGATGTGCTTTTGTGCTTTTTTGAATGGACCTACAACTGGGAAAACTGAAAATATCCATCGTCCCCCCATGCAAACCTTCCTTTACCTGCAGCTACAGCACTCACCTCCCCAGTTTGTTTGCTGTCCTTTTGATGCCATGTGCCTGCTGTTAGGAGACCAAATATATATATATGCATGAGTGTGTGTGTGTGTACTCATACAGACAACACGAAAATTTCAGAGGAAGAGTCTGGATTTGCTGTGAGAGTGGTGGTTTCTCATTCACCAACATTAACACAGTCTTCCTCCTGCACCTTGGTGAAAGCCTTGGAGACAATTGAATTAGGCTATGTCCAACTCAAAACGCTTACTCAATATTTGTTATATAAACCCTTTCCCCCTCTCAATTAGATAAGGGGTTTTTGTCTGGGAAGGGATGAAAACTCAGCTGACTCGCCAGGGTTCAGACAGCAGGATGGTGATCTGTTCTCCCAGCTCCCCATCCCATGCAAACCTGTTCTTCCTTCCAGACCAGCCGGGTATGTTTACCACGACTCTGCCTTTGTTTTCATTCACCTTCCATCCCCATAGGGAGCCCTGCAGCACGTATTTATTTGCACTTTGAACCTGTGCTTGCTTGCACGGCTGTGCTTTAGCTCCAGCTGGGACCTGATTGCTTTAGGGGAGGCAGAGATGAGATTGCCCGAGTGCCAGGAAAGCTCCAGCGCCTTCGTCTGCAATTCCCCCCATTTGCCCCTGTGCTCCAGGTTCTCCTGCAGCTGATAACCAAGGAGTGGGAAGGAATCTTCCAGCAGCTCAGAGCCAGGCGTGTGCAGCACGAACGCCCACGGGTGAGTGCAGAATAGTGCTATCAGACTGATGTGGACTAAGCTTTGCTTTCAACAGCAGAAAAAAGCCTTTATACATATTCTAATGTATACCATTAATGTTTCTGAATGTACAGGTGGTTTATTATGCCAGATTTAGCTTTGGGAGGTGTCTTGCATACTGTAAATGCTAGGTTACAAAAAAATGCTGACATATGTATGTACGTACATGTATAAATACATATGTCTGGGTCTTTGTGAAAAATAGCAGCCTAGGATAGCTGGATGGATAGCTGACTAACTAGCTAGCTATATACATCCTTAAACAAACAAACAAACAAAAAAACAAAAAAGAAGAAAAGCCTTTAAGCTATGTGCGTCTTTTAACACTGACTTGACTTGTGAACCCCCAAGTACGCCGAGAAGGCTGCAGCCATCTCGGGTTCCATCAAGTTTCCTCCTCTCTGCATGGCTCTGGATCCTGCTCTGCAGGTCCCAGCAGTCCCAGCAGAACAGGGAGAGATGGTGGGTCGGTTGGGTAGCTTGGTCCTTCATTATTCATCTTTAATCCAAGCAGCAGCAGTAAAACTTTGGATGGTAGCCAGGCAGAGAGGACCATGATAATGATAATGCAAGAGCAAAGTCTTTTCCTAGTCTCTGTGGTATCCAAAATAACAAGTATTTTTCAAGGGTGAATGCAAACACATCCAGTTTGAAAGGAAGGAACACTCCTGGTACCAGGAGACTCCTGAGCAGCTCCAGCCAGCCAGCTTCCCTACCATCAGTGCCCATATCAATGGAAACAGAGGAAAGAAAATTTCAGGCACAACTGTAGCTTCATTACCCCTGTTCCTTGGGAGGATGTAGCAGCTCACATCTGTGCTGGGACCAGGCTATGGGACCAGGAGATTTGCCATGGCTTTGTGAGGCCATGGTGATGCTCCAGCTGCAGAGGGTGGTTTGGCAGGGGAAGAACCATTGTCGGGAGCAGGGAGTTGGTCACAGTCCAAATCCACTGTTGAGATAGCAGGTCAAGACTGACTCTATTTACTCAGCAATCACCACACTGCACAGATCTGTCTGCTTGTGGGATTTGTGCTAGCTTGATGAAGAGCTTGGCTCCTATCCTCAGCTGAACCCTCACGGTTCAAAGTTGTGCTTTTTTTTCTGTATCCTTTGGGGTGAAAAATGTCTTGCAGCTGCTGCTTGTAATTATTTCCCCTGTGTTTCAACATCCTCCAGATGAATGCCACACGAAGCAGTGCTCCGAGAGGCTGCAATCACGATTGCCAATAGCCAACATCCAGACTAAAAATAAAAACCACAGCATGGGACAGAGAGACAAGCAATACATCCTCTGGCAAAAATCACCTGTCTCTGGAAAGAAAGGGCCTCACCCCTCCAGTCCTGCCTTCTCCATGCTGCAAGAAGCTTCCATCCAAAAGCATCCTCTTCTGACGCCATCAAGACATCAAGATGGCATGTAGGCAAGCTGATATTTCGTTTTCATAAGTGCCCGTGTTTAATAGCTATGGACTTTTTGCTGGTCAGTAAAATACGGTGGAGGG
>NW_010115508.1:21912-25609 GCF_000699245.1 Pterocles gutturalis
ATGGGGCATTTATTTGCCCCATGGAGGAATGTGGGGAGCTGTTACCAAATACCTGTTTTTGGCCCAAGAGCAAGCAGATCATCTGCTTTTCTCTGGTTCCAACAGCCACCTTCTGTGGAGGTGGATGAGGCTGAAAGGATCCTGCCTGCAGAAGGGAAGGAAACCTGAATTTTGCACACAGTGACCTCGCAAGATGAAGGCCCTCTAAAAAAATAGCGTGAGACTCTGCCCTTGTGAAAATAAACAAAAGGCCACATCTTTGAGCACAAGTGGTAAGATGTTTTATTTGCACTCATCTACCCCATGCCTGGGAGACATGAATTCTCAATCACTATTGCTACACAGCCTTAAATGCAAAATAAAGTGTTTTGTGTGGATGATCATAATTGTTTCAAACCAGACTCTAAACACCCGGTTGAGAAAGGACAGTACCGCCTTTGAAATGAAAACATGGCTCAAGAGGCGAAGAGAGAGATTCTAGCTCTTGTTTCCCGTTTTTGTAAGTCTCCCAAGCTCTCCCTCCCAGTCTGTGCGGTCCTGGGTGGATCATTTCCCTGGTGTCTTGCTCCATGGGGGAACCACAAATCTTGGTGTATTCTCGTTTCACTGAAAGGATCCCCAGTTAAAACCACAGCACCCAGGCTGATTCAATAACTTGTTTGGCCCACTGTTTTTTAAGAGGTTGCAGAGCTATAAATATGTTGTTTCAGGGGAGGACTTAATTGCCAAGAACAAGCAGCTGACATTATATTATTAGATTCAGGAATAGAAAGAACAGAGGCTAGATATTCCGTTATTAAAAAATAAGCATTTTCACTCAGCATCTGCTCTCTGTGCTGTGAAGTGATAAATATGATCAATAAGTGTCTAATATCTCAATTCAAGACTCAATCCCACCTTTGGCCTTCTGCTCCCTCAAAAGGTTTTATATGGGTCCATGCATTTGATGATACTTGTGCTGGAAAAATCATAGAATCATAGAATGGCTTGGGTTGGAAGGGACCCTGAAGATCATCTGCTCCAGGTTCTGCTGCTAATACTTTAGGCAGGTTGACTATGTCCTAATTCACACTTGCTAGACTATGTGATTACCTAGTCTTCAAGCAACTAGTGTTTCTAGTCACATTTTACCCTGGAACGTGGCTATCAGCTCATATCTATGCCTTATTTACACTAGACGTTAACATCACGTATGCAAACACATGCTAAATCCCTTGGCTAAAGCATCATCATACATCAAAACACCTTCATCTCATCCAGAATATTCTGCAGCACTTTAACCATGTGATGGTGCTGCGGCAATGTCTGACCTAAGAGAGTGCTGCAGCAGCACGGGTGAGACGCATTTCACCCGACTGGGGCAGGTTTCCCCAGAGAGCACTACGGCACATCTTCCAGGGCTTTTTTTCCCCCATGAAGGTCCAATGAAGGTGACAGGCTGTGCCAGTGTCCACTTTTGGCGTGCCAGGAGAAGCACAGAGGCAAGAGGAGGATCTGCCAGAATAGCAGGAAATTCCACTTAACGAGTGTTTCCTAATTAGCACCGTCTCTGGAGGCAGAGTGCCTCATCCCAGGGCGTAGGGCTGACCTGGTTACGGAAGGAAGGCATTGCCTACCCCTGACTGCCCACTATTTGCTCTGCTCTGGAATATACTTATGAAATTATATGATATGATATATGATATGATATGATATGATATGATATGACATTGTATGGTATTATATTTATATTATATTATGTTATATTGTTTTATTATATTATATATGTTACGTTACGTTACGTTATATTATGAACTTGATGATCCTTAAGGTCCTTTCCAACCTTAATCATTCATGATTCTATGATTCTGTAATTCGATATGCTCAGATAACCTGGCTCTGTACTTCTTCTCACTCAGAAATGAGCCAGCCCGGACTCTGGGAAGCAGCCCTGCCCAGCTGGTGCTGGCAGTGTTAGCTGGGGTGTCCATGCATAAGTATCATAGTTTCATATAGATGAATACCAATCCAGATGCCAAAGGGGAGCACGGTGCTCCTAACTACAAAATACACCCCTACAAGTGCCCTGAGCAAAGCATACCTATCCCACTTCACCGTCCTCGTCCTGGCAACCAGGATTTCATCCAACCTTACTGACAGCATCTCCTGGAACGGTGTTTTTGGCAGCACCCACATATAAGGAAAAGCACCGCATGAGCCTTTCTGCCCGGCAGAGGAAGGTTCGGGAAGCTGAAAAAGTAACATCTTATCTGGAAGCCCTGTGTTATCAGAAAAGAGGCTATTTCCAGCTTCTTCGCTCACCCTCCAGAGCGGTGGGTGACTGTGGGAGCTCATTTGGAAGTCAGGAGATAGATAGAGAGCCATGGCAAAGCAGCCGGGGATTTCCAGGAATTTGGGGTCACCCTGCGTCCACACCAGCCTCTCTGCACGCTTCCAGCAGTGGAGCAGAACTGGCTCGGTGGAATAAGGCAGGTGTCATTGAATTACGGTAATTTAAACCCTTTTTTTGCCTAACGTGCTAAACTACTGACTTATCTTTTTTTTATCCCCTGTGCCAGAGAAGAGAGCAAATGCAATGGGGACAAAACATATGATATTATTTTAATACCAGGATTATTTTAATATCTGTAATAAAATTCAATTCTGCTCAAAAAGTTGAATAACTTACCGTGTTTCTATGCATGCTGCACTAAAAAAAGCAAAACAAAAAAACAAACCACGGTTAAAGCAATAATTATAATTTATTCTTTGACAACAGGAAACAGCTGATAAAAGAAAACCTCTTTTGTTTTGGGTTTCCAGACCATTTCCCATGTGTTGTGTTTGGTTTGGCTGTCTCTCCGGCATCCGCTGGTCAAGATGAGAAGGAAGGGAAGGCACGGGTGTTGCTCAAAACACAAGACCCCTCAAATCTTTTCTGCCCAATAGCCCTTACTGCCTGCAAAGGTCGGAGTAATTTGCAATACCTGCAGGAGAACCGGGAAGCACAGACAATCATCCGACCTTTGCATGCAGGCAGGAGCCACCCAAAGGTTCTGCTGAAACACTTTTCTTTTCCAGGCTTTGGGGATTTTTTGAATGTTGTGATGCGGTGATAAAGTTAACTGCACCATGTATTTAAAACTGTCTGAGATTTCCACTGTAGACCTCAAAGACAGCGCTAAATAGGGCAAACAAAAATAGCTGTTCCTTTGACAAGTGCTTATTTAAAGCCTGTTTTGTCAGCATTGCCACCCTGGTTATGACAGGGAAGTTGTCTAGAAATTGCATAATTACCCATATTAAAAGCAAAAGCAAAGCAGCGCCGCACAATTCCATGATGGAGCGGGTCATGTTTGCCTTGGCTCTCAAGGCTGCAGCGACTCCGTCTCAAACCGTGGCCTCGGGAAAGTGCTGTGATGCTGCTGGTCCTTGTTTGCTCCCAGCCCAGGAGGTTCCTCGGCTCTCGGCGCTTGGATGGCTGTGCCAGGACAGGCAACAATGATGCTATTTTCTCGCTCACTCACATGCTGCTCATTCTGCAAGGGTCTGACGCTCGTCACCAGACCCTTCATGGACCTCAGTATGAGTGGGGACTGGAGAGCGAGGGGAGAAATGGTTTGGAAACATCAGGATCCTTTTTGCTCACCACGAAATTTATAACGTGTTCAGCACCTGAGTTTCCATGGAATAAAAGGAAATACTTGGTGCTCTTTCC
>NW_010115508.1:25640-50125 GCF_000699245.1 Pterocles gutturalis
TCCTCTTGCCCTGCCTTTCCTCGTGGTGGAAAGGAGGTGAGAGAAGATGAACAGCTCAGAGATAGTTTTTTAATGTTCTGATTTCACAGACTTTGTATTGCTTATGTACCACTCTTCTCCCTCCCCATCTCCAGGGGCACTTTCAGATGGCTCGTCCTATTTTCCACCAGCTCAGCAGGTCCCTCCAAGAGCCTTTCCATGGGATGGGTTTTCCAGCCCAAACAGAGCAGAAAGCATGGCAGCAAGCTCCACACCACCCTTCTCCCCACCTCCTTCTCTCCCCAGGTTTATTGCAACAGTGAAAAACCTGCTTTAAGGGACTTGGTCAGCATCACATGTGGATGCAACAGGAGAAATGCCATCGGGTAGTTGAATTCCTAAGGCACCGTGTAATCTTCTCCCTTCTCGGAACCTGCTGCCTCCTGGGCTGCACACCCTCCAGCTGCAGCAGTACTCAGAGTGAGGACCCGACAGCCAAGGGCTTTCTTCATAATAGTCTTCATTAATTTCAACAGCAGCATCATCCTGTGCACTACATGAGGATGGAGGCTCAGGGAAAAAAAAATTAGCATGGTCATTTAATTAAAGATGGATCGTAATAATAAAATCTGCACAAAGGGACTGGTGTGGGATTATGAGGAGAACCTTAATTGTGGAATTCTTCCTATTTGACTTTGAGCCTCCAATTTTTCCATCTCAACACAGCTTTGACGTGCAATTTTCTGTTTTGAAAAAAAAAAAAATTTAGGAAAGACTGAAGTGTTATCACTCAGTCTTTCCTGAAGAAAGGAAATTCTCTTCTACCCAAGACTCTTCGCACTTGACCTAAAGGATTAACTGATAGCTATGACAGGTTCTATGATTCTATGATTATCTGGAAGAAAAGCAGGGCTGTGTTCACACACAGGATTTCCTAACCACAAACCTCTGTACAACATCCCCTACGTAAGAGCGGAGCTTCCCTTTCCAGCAGGGCCAGCAATCGTGCTGCAGCCCAGGCTCTGCCCAATGGGCAGCACTTGCCACGCAGCTGAAGGTGCTGGAAAATGCGCATTGGTGCCGATGTGCCGGGCAGGTATACAGGGCTCAGCCCGTCCTGCTGCCGGGTGCTTGGAGCATCCCTTGGTGCTGCTCTGATTTCTGGCTGCCACCTGCAATTCTCTTGTAAAGAAGCAGAAAAATGGGTGCAAATAATAGGCACAAAGCACTTTATGAGCAAACGATCACTTGTTTGCAGATTAACAAACACATCTAACCCTGTTTCCAACCAAGATGACTCAAATATTTTTATTTTTGTGGCCGCACAGATCCCTTGCTTTCTTTACAGGACTTTTAAATCCAACAAAACAGAGGGAAACTGCTCAGGTTCAAACTTTTCGACATTGTTGTCGGTTTATTTCCATGAAGTTGGACACTGACTATTATGAAACAGCTCAGGAATGCTGGAGGTAAAGAGAGATTTCCTTTTTTTTTTTTTCCCCCCCTTCAGCTGAAATATTTTTTGGCAATAAATCCCCTCCGGAAATGTGCTTTCCCTGATTTCCCATCTTAATTAGCTCAAACAATGTCAGATGTGTAACACTGACCACCATGGCAAACCCGATAACAAAGCACAGGGACACAATGCAAGCCTTTCTAACCGCCGCAGCCTGTACCCCGCTAAGACAAAAGTGGGCTCACCGCGGTGTCAAGCCTTTTCCTCCTTCGCTGCTGCCAGAGACACCAGTGCTACCATCAGACGAGTTCAATTCTGCCGTGTTTTTCCCTAGTAAAAATTTCCCACCCTGGGGCTGGGTACCATGGTGGCTGCAAAGCTGCAGGAAGGGTGGAGGATGAGGAGCATGAGCAGGGGATGAGGAAGGATGACGGTGCTGCAAGAGCTGGTAATACCACCGGTGGTGGTGGCAGCAAGAAATGCAGCCTCTCCTGCAGACAAGCAGAACTGGGACCCCACTTAAGTCAGAACAAAATTAATGTGCAGCTGGGGTCTGGATTGGTGCCTGCAGTGTGGATAGTCACAGCGTACGTTAAAGCTGCTTTCCCCCAATATTGCTAAAGATGCCAGAGGAGAAAAGATGCAACAGGCTTTTGCCTATTTTTCCATTTATATTTTATAATTTTTAAGTGGAGACATATTTATAGATTTTCTTTTTCTTTTACTTGCATTAGAAGCTCAAGTCATATCACTGTTGTTCCCCAGAATACCTTGTGGACACCAGAGAACTCGCAGGATTATGGTATCACAGGGACACAGGGAGGGAAATGTCAAAAACCTTGAAAATGTGAGTCTTAGTTCTCAGAGACAGTGAACCCTGCTCATTTTCCAACGTATTAAAGTGAGAGAATCTACAGAGCATAGATTTATTTTATACACCAGTTGTGAAAACATTTCATACAGCAGATATGAAACCTCAGTCCAACAAAAGTCATTGGCAAAACTGCCACTGACTTGAGCAGAGACAGCACTTCAGTCGAGGAAGGTGTGGGTGTGTGGGCAGCGAACAAATGTAAGAAGCCTAGGAAAAAAGAAATATCCATTTCATACAAGAGATTACAAAACCTACTGTGACTATCGTGAGTGCTGGGCAGCCACACATGTCCTGCATCTGCTTCTCCAAGTGAGTCCCATCCACGGCTGCAGCATCACTTGGAAAAAGATCCCAATTCGTGGAGTCTCATGGAGCTATCATTAAATGCTGTTTACTAGGCACAGCTGGGCTTGATTTCTGCCTATAGAGTCCTTGGTTTCAGCAGAGATTTTGAAGACGTTCCTATTATTGCCGCAATTCTGGAAAAAAAACTTGCATGAGAAAACATAGACTCAGAGCTCCTTCTTCAGCTATTTTTCCAGCCAGGCAACTAACTACGCTGCCAGTAGAATAACACCAAAACCCGGGTTTCATGCAGAAGAGACGGTGTGAACATTTTCTTTGGTTTGCCTCCAGAGGGGATAACAGTCTTCTTGGAATTCGGGTCTGATTGTTCACTGTTTTCTCAAAAAGAGCTCCCCCAGGGCTCTGGCAGAGGTTGGGTTGTAACTTCTGAGGCTCTGCATCTGGAGATCTGCCCAGCCCCTGCCTTTGGGTGATGCATGGGGATCATGCTTAATGGGAATCCACCACCCCTGTCCCACACACGCACACAGCTTCAGGCAGGAGGTATCACTTTTTCTGGGAAAATTACTGACACACAGGCACACAGTCCTTGTGCATGAGCTGGGGGACGCATGAGATCCATTGGGCACATGGCAGACAGTTGACACCTCTTTCACAGCAAAATGTCTGCATCCTGATGCTCACATCTGCATCCTGATGCTCACACATGGGGTGGCTCTCCACCTCAAGTTCATGCGGACCTGGTGTCCCTGGAGCTGTCATCACCAGGCTTCCTATGTACTTGGCACGACAACCCAATTAAACCAAGATTTGCAGGCTGTTGCCTGGTGTTTCGTTGGCTCCAGTTGACTTCAACAGACATCTCCAGAAGGTCAGCTCAGGAAAGTAAAGAAACACAAGCGAGAAAAAAGAGTGCTTGCTTTTTTGGACACTTTGGCCAATGTATCAGAAAAGTATACAGGGCAACTTCACCCCTGCCCGGTTCAGGTAGTTGCACAGAATGGATAAATATCCAGGAAGACTTCAGATACCTGTAGAGCTTATGGTAAAAAAAAAAAAAAAAGCTAGAAACAGGTTCCTAAACTAAAAAATGTATTTGGCCACTACATTTTATGATGTGTTCTAGAGGGGTAATCGTCTGATGCCAAAGTCCCCTGCTTATGGAGGGGAACAAAAAGCTTTTGGATGCTGCCACCCCTTCTGGAGCCATTGCTACAGAGTGGCACAGAATACTTTTATTGTGGAACTCACATTTGGATTTTAAATGTTCTTTCCATTTCCCCAGATCAAGCTTGGATCTTTATTTTATTGTTACAGTTTTATTACTGCAATATACATTTTTATTATTGCTGATAATTATTACTTAGCTCTATTGGTTATTAGCTTCGTCACTGTTTGGAAACTTCCGTGTTAGATCTGCTCTGGATATATATCAAAAGATTTGGATACTTTTTCCAAAGTTTTGAATATGCAAAATTGTCTGTATTCCTGAAAAGGAATGGAAGTTAGCATATGAAAGAGGAAGAATCAGACAAAGTAGGGCAAATTAAAGGACAGACTCTAGTACCTCCCATCTCTGGGAGAATTTCCTTCAAACTGAGACGCAGCATCCCAGTGAGTCTGCTTCTGCCCAGCTTGCGTTAATTTAAAGTGTTTGTGTTGTAGCATCACCTTTTATTATCAGGATAAATGTTTATTTCACCAGATGCTCAAGCAGACCTGACATCAATTGACCATTTCAAATATCTCATAGTGTTTCTAGCATTATTTTTTTCTCCCCACGTTTGATTCTCAATGCTGTGGAATGCTCCACACTGGGCAGTGCACACACAGAGATTGCAAACAGTCATGGTGCGGTGTGCTGGCTGATGCACAGTCAATTCAGTTGTCTCCTGCAAGTGAATTTACATCCTTCCATCTTTGTATAATGCCTTTGCACAGGAACTTAGGACGTGTATCCGTTTGATTACATGAGAAAAGGCAATCCAACCCAACAAATTAATCTGAAGTAGAAGAAATTTTGGTGCCAGGAACATCTCTACCTTCTAAAAGGCAGTTGAAATGTGAATTATTTGTGTTTCGATATATCCAGGCAAAGCAGCAAACTCTGTCCAATTTCACAAGGGCAACTTTAATGAATTTCCCCTCTAGGTATAAATGAGCAGATAATTTTTCCCTGTGTGACAGACACTTTCTGTTTCTGCAGGATTTTGGTAACCAACAACATCTGTGTACCTTATTTCAACTTTTGCAAGAATGGGACAAAACAGCTTCATCCATTAGAGAATGTGTAATTAAAATTGATTAATTTTTCAGTTTAAATGGGCAGTAAATTTAGTTTAAAATACATTACATACAGCATAGCCAAATATAGCGTCCTGAATTGAGAACGAATTGTGATTACCAGACTACCAATTTCTCCCATCAACCCTACACCCATCCCAAAGAGTATTCCCATGCTTGTTTTCCTTGAGGATTAATTATTGTACACCCTAAATATGCCATCTTCAACCTCTCATTTGTCTATGAATACAGGTTTAAAGAGGCTCTTTTCTGGTTTATTAAGGAGAAGATTTTCAATTTCTAATCTGTAAATATTTGTGACAATATTTGATCTGAAATAACATATTATACACGAAACAGTAATGAGTAAAACTCCTCTTATTGCTGCTGCTGATGGCAGAGGGATGGAATTTAAATTCAGGCGTGTTGGTAATCGTCAACTCCTTCCTCCTTCTTGAAAATCAATTAAAATGAAATCCATAACTTGTAATCCACATTTAGAATTGTGCTTAATAGCTGATGACATGATATGACCTATGGGGACAAAATAACAGAAGGACTCTCAACTCGAAGAAGCTCAAGCTTAGACATTTAGGGAAAATAACCCAAAACTCAGTTCTTCCTCAGAAGGGGAAAAGAGGAAATTAATGCTGAAAGAAGCCTGAGGGTGATAGTGCATTGAATGTGAACGAGCATAAAAAAAGAGAGAAAGGTAAGTTTTTGGCTGCAGATTCAAAGACATCATCTCCTGGAAAAGAGAAGAAAAGGTTCCACTCCACATGGCTTTGGTGTGACCAGGCTAGGAATGCTAAATTCTCTCCTGGGCACCTTATTAGCATCTAAAAGGGCAGGTTCAGCGGAGAGCAGTAATGGTGGCTAAGGGGTTGTCTGGGCTGACTTACAGAAAGATTAAAATAGTTTAGGGGTGGATCAGGGCACCTTTTATTCCCATGGAGTAGCACTTTAATTCTTATCCCATCCTTTCCCCTACATTTTAACAGCCCTACTCACAAAGTCAAATATTATGGGCAAGTGTGTAAAAGTCTGGCCCTACAGATGATGTATGGGCTAAGCAATGAACAGGGGACGTTCCAATAGACACCTCTGGATGTCGGAAGGGTTATCAACACCAGTGGGCACAACTTGCAGCAGGATGATATTTTTAAAGGCAAAAATGTAAAAGAAAATGAAAACTTATCGACAGGTCTGTTAGGGTATTGATTACTCTCGTAAATGAAGTGATCCATCTCTTGATACATTTAAAACTACGCTTGCAGAATACAAGTGATGGTACTCCAGAGAGCAATCCTGCACAGACAGAAGATGGACTGGATGGATCCATGGGTCTCCCTGATTTCTCCTTGCACTGACTTAGAGACGTTAATGAGAGAGAGGGAGTTACAAGCCAACCTGGTAATAAATACGGACCACTGTTTAACACACTGTTTGGCCAAAGCCCAGACAATTCCTGAAGCACACCTCAGGGCCTTGTAGTGACTCCAGTGTTAGATATCTCACAGTCCCACCTCTGCCCAGCTGGGGCAGGGAAACATCGCTCAGGATAAACAAGGAATCAGTTGGTAATCCTGCACTGCCGCTCTCCAAAGGCAGCCAGCCCCACGAACGCGAGATGGGAAAGGTTCACATCCACTTCAAGTGGTTTTCTGTGTATCTGTTACACACACAAACACATATAGGAATATACAGAAAATTACACCCAGAGGCCTGCTATAGAGAGGGATGGTATATATATAAAATTATTATAAGTACTTGTCTCTCACACCCATCCTCAGCCTGTGTGAGTGCCAGGAACTAGACACAACGTTCCAGACTGGAATGATGCAAGGAAGAAATATATTGCATTTATGGAAATAATTCATTTTCCTTGTCTGGGAACCTCTTGAATATAAATAATATTTTCATTTATAAATTTCAAAGCGCTGTCCTGAGAATGGTTAGGAATCATTATCTTCATTTGACAGTTGGAGAAACAAAGTGCAGGCTGTTTCAAGCGGCAGGCTAAGGTCACATGGAGTAAATGAAGTCAAACCTCATCTCCTGAGCCCGGCTTTCCCTTGAGAGAGCACACCAGCGAGCACACTGCTCACCACTTTATCGGCTGAAACTCTCCAGCACCTATGTTAATGGCATCGGCAACCCTGAGCCTTCGCAGATCAGGATGGAGGTTTCAACTGATCAGAGGATTTGCTTTAAATGCATAAGATTAAAACCCCCAAACAAATTCACTTGTGTTTCTTCTCTTGCTCCTGCTCAAATCTGCTCAAGAAAATGCTGTTGGGTTAACTCTGTGCCGTGAAGCTTTACACCAGATGCTGTTTAACTGCACCCTCCTTACTTCGTGCCAGCTGAAATTCACAACTCCGAAGCGCTGGCGTTCAGTTTAGGGCTTTTTTTTTTTTTTTTTTTTTCCCCCTCTTAAGACCTGTCTTTTTCAAACGTCTCCAAATGAGACAATCGCTAGGGGCACTGATAGTTGTTTGCCTTTTAAGTCAGAGGCACTATTTGCTTTTTCAGTTCCTCGGCTGTTTTATCTTTTATTACGTTGAATCATTTTGAAAGCTATATCTTCCATTTAAAAGTCGTATCCTATTATCTAGGAGGGGATTTGAAAAGGCTGGTGTTGAAAGAAAACACAAGCTAAAACAACCCCAACACTCCAGCCTTCAACACTAACTAACCCGTGCGATATTGAAGGTTAATTAGACTTTAAGAAAATGTGCAGGCAATACATGTGGCATGCTACTGATAAAATGACATTGCTTATATTAAATTAAATTATAGTAGAACCTCACTGAGGCACTAATCATGGGCAAACCACTGTGAAAAAAATAATGTTTAGTCAGGCTGGGATGTCTTTAAGTTAAAAAACAAAAAGAATAGAGTGTATTCTGGTGTGCAGCTTCAGCAAACATAGTTCAGTCTTAGTCTTAATGCTTTTGCATATATTCTGCAAAAATAACAGCTGTAGGTATATGACAACACTGGAAATATCTGGGTGGTCTCTAAAGAATGTGAATCAGCAGTATGTTACTTAATAAACTTTTTTCCAGGGAGCACAAGGCATCTCAGTGGGTTTCTCCTTGCTCTGCCATGTCTGTTAACATTTAGGTGTGGGAACACACATGGCACGTACTGGGGAGAGGCACATGTGGACATTTGAAATCTGAAATAAAGTTAAACATGTTACCCAGATTTCATTTCTCTCTCAAGGCCATAAAATCGCATGCTGGTGCACACTTGCTGGAGTGTGAAAAACAAAGTATAGGTTGTTACTGAATCTCATTTTTAGCAGAAGAGATTTGAGTGCGTGTCCTGTATATTATACAGGCATGTAATACGCTATGGTAATAAACAAATCAATCTCATCTGACAAACCAGTCCTTATTTTTTCAGATAACTTGTTGACAGACTCTGGTAAATGCGAGTGCTCAGATTTCTTCATGCTGTAACCCTTGGAAATGTCACAAACACTTTTACAGCAGCGAGCCTGGAGACGCAGCCTCGCACAGAATCCATCTTGCTAACACATGAATGGCCTTTAATGTCTGCAGAGCCCTCAATTGGCTCATCCTATTCCCTCAAAGCAAGACGTGAAATGCGTTTGGCACTATCGCAGTTTCATTTGCTAAAACTTCACCAGTGTTAACCATACATGATACAGCAGGCAACCTTCACCTTGGGACAAAAATGCAGATCTCACCTATTTGAGTTTGCTTCTTCCGAGAATCCAGAAACCCAGAAAAATCAAAATCCCATGTTTGAAAGAAGTGAAAGAAGAACACAAAAGAATAAAGAATAGTTAGCTCTATGAACTTTGGTTTGATAGCACTGGGATACGTGAAGACATGTACTTCTTGAGAACACGCTGAGGGGCAGAAGTCACAGATACCCCCAGATACGTGATCACAACGTGAACAGAGTTCTGCAATGTGCTTAATCTGAAGAAACAGGCAACATGGAGCCATCACAATTTTCATTCAAGCTCCTAAAGATAAGGCATCAGAATGTCTCAAACCAGATAACGTTGGCTCCCATTTCAGTTGATCATTAAACTTATTCCATCTGTCTGGGGCTGCAGCCCTGCCTGACTCCCTCTGAACAGCATCTGAGGCGTGCAAGCATCACCGAGGCAGATCTGTCTGTACCATGGTTAAAACACACACACACATATATCTCTTTGGACGGTTATGCAAAATAAAAATGCATTTTCTTCCTTTGCATTCCTTCAAAACATATCCCTTTTTTAACCCAACCTGTAAAAGGGCGTCCCTGTCACCACAAAACTGCAGAAAACCCTGGAAGCTGGAGCACATCTTTAATGGTTTCCAGGCAGCCTGGATCAGCCCAGAGCAAAGGAGGCTCTGGTAAGCTGTCTGCCATCTTCTCAACTATGCTTATCTCTAGTCCTGTTTCTAAGGTCAGTAAAAACATCCAGAAGTGATTATGCAGGAACTAGCTCTGAGGGATTGTGCTATTTGCCAAAGTAATAACAGTGAATTCAGGATGTGTCAGTCTCTTCTCTCTGTGCAGTGGAGGTGCGCTCTGGAGTACCGGTGGGACATCGACAGGGGGCATTTCCCAGGCAGCTTCCCTTGGGGGAGAGTTTGTGGTTGATCTCATAAGAAACCCAAATTCTCTAAGAACACACAAGTTGCAAGAGATATGGACCCTTTCTACTAACACAAACAGCTGAGTTACTCCCCTTTTTCACCAGTGACCTGGGAGAAAACATAAAATCCTTGCTGATGGGATTGGGATCTCCAATGCCATGTAGGGGCTGACAGAATTTGGGCTGTCCCAGCAAGGAACACCAGCCTCTCATGTCACGGTGTCCCAGAGGCTGCCACGTCAATGTGTGGAACCAGTCAAGAAGTCCAAAAGCTTCAGCCCATCACGTCCCCTTGTAGCTCAGGCACAGCCTAGGTGCAGCCACTTTGTCCCATCCTGGTGCCTGGGGTCCAGAAGGGTGTTGAAAATCTGTAAAGCAGAGCAGGTTTGGAAAATTTGCCTTATACAGGAAAAGGTTGACACTTTAGCACAGTGAAAATGAAGGAAAATGTGTGGTACAGAAGATGGAGGTGTAATGCCGCTCAGAAGCTGCAAGTTCAAACTGGACAAGTTCAGACTTGACTTCAGAAGTGCTGATGTTTTGACTTCTAGAAGAACCTCCCAAAGGTTTTGCTGGGTTCCCTGGCCCTGGCAATTTTAAAATCAAGATTAGGATCCTTCTAGAAAAGGATGAGACAAGTAAAACCCAGCCGTACCCCTCTAGTCTGTGGCTCCATGAATCCCACTCTGAGCTTTCATTTCTCTGACCCATTCCAGAAAATCCAACTAAGTGGGCGCATCCCCACAGAAGTATCAGTGATGCTTTTGTTGACTTTCCAAAGGAATTCACCTCCCATGTGATATGATATCACCAGTGATGTTAAGGGCTTAGGGCAGGCCTGAATGGAGAAATCCAGACAGCTCTCTTCCATCATATAGAATAAATTCCATTATACAGGAATAAATCTGGCACTTCCCACTTGAACGAGGATTAGTCTTTTACAAATCTGGTTTGGAGGAGAGCCAGAGAGCCAAGGTGCAACTATCTGAGGGCCCCTCTAAAATGGGAAGTGTCATCTGGGGCTGGGGGTCCAACTGAGGCTCACCTAACAATAAAACCCGTTGGGAATGGCAGAGGACGTAGGAAACTGGTTGTTACTACATGAGGCTACAAACAGGAGTTTGGAAAGCCTGGAAGCTCACACGGTTATTGCTTGTTATTTTAAAATGTTAATGTGGATTTCAAGCTCAT
The DNA here is from genome assembly GCF_000699245.1 of Pterocles gutturalis. Classification (NCBI taxonomy): domain Eukaryota; kingdom Metazoa; phylum Chordata; class Aves; order Pterocliformes; family Pteroclidae; genus Pterocles; species Pterocles gutturalis. Next base: position 36,360 of record NW_010115508.1, read on the forward strand.
GAAAGACGTGAGATTGCTGGTGAAGACCTGTCTAGCCACATATAGGACCATCAAGAAATTCAGGTTCTTCTGTCCAGCTCAGGCTTGCCATGGAGGAAAGACCAGCTCCTGGGAGTTGGTCTCTATGAACCATTTAGCCCCCAGGGCCCTCTGATGGCCTGCGCCAGCTCTGATGCCTGCTGTGTGATACAGATATACGTTACCTGGAAACCAGACTGGATCAACCACTTATTTCAATTTTTTTTTTCCTTAATTTTCTCCTTATTGTTCAGGAAAAAAAAAATGTTACCTGGAAACCAGACTGGATCAGCCACTTATTTCAATTTTTTTTTCCTTATTTTTCTCCTTATTGTTCAGGAAAAAAAAAAAAAAGTTAGGGCACCACAAGAAAAGGAACCAAGATTGACTAACGCTCCCAGTGGCTTTGGCAGCATCTCCCACCTACAAGAAAAGGAACCAAGATTGACTAATGCTCCCAGTGGCTTTGGCAGCATCTCCCACCATGCCTCCAGCTGTTGGATCTTACTGGAACAGCTCAAAACTGACAGTTCGGCCAACCATGACTCTTCAACAGTGCCCCATGCATCAGATGGTGAGATCACCATTTCAGAGCTGACAGTTTCTAAAGAATTTGTCTTCTGTCTTCTTGACTCCCAGCAGGTTCACCCACCATTTGGTTGGTGCCCCTTCCCAGCAGCACACACCCAGAGCCCAAAGGGTTAAAGTCTGGTTATTTGCAGATTATGGCTCTTACTGTGAAATCTGTTCAAATTAATTCCAGATAGGAGGAAAAATCAAGTTGTTTGGAGAAACATTTTTTATTTTCTTTTTCACTTTAGCTTTTATCATTAGAAACCAACATCAGTTGGTTCCTGGGCTGGATGAGTCAGATGGAGCTGATAATAAGCACTGCATTAAAACATCGCATTAAAAATATAAAATAAAATACTTCTTGTAAACATCCGATTTTAAAAAAACTCAAAACACTAATCGGTTAGAAGCTGACAGAAATTATTAGCAATAAGCTCTTTTGCATAGAAATAGGCTTATTACCATGCATTTGCAGCAGCTGGCATGAGGCTGGCACAGCGCCAGCAAACCGTGTCCTGCAAACAGCATCCTTCCACCTGATCCTCAGAAAAACACCAGCCAGACAGGGCTGTATCCTCTTCTCAATCCCTGCGTGATATCTTCCCACTGGCCCTTGCAGGAGTTCTGTGCATGTGTGGAAAAGGTATGAGACTATAAAGGGGAAAAAAAGTCAGTTTTTACCTTTTCAGCTGGCAGAGCTGCGTGCTGCTTCTGAAAGCCATGGGGAGAAGGGCAGGGGGATTTGTTTTACTACATCATTGAAAGCTAGCAGAGGCCACCCTGGAGGAAAAAAAATTAATCACAAATCACAGCCACATAAAGATCGCAGGTCAAATTAGATTTCTTAGAGGGTGTGGTGGCTTGGGGTTTGGTTGTTGGGGTGTTTATTTGTTTTGTTTTGTTTTGTTTTTAAATCAGCAGAAAGTGACCCTCTGTGTGATGCACGGCATAGTCTTCAGCTCCTGGGTCTGCCCACACTTGGATGTCAAAGCACATTTGTGGTTTGCTGAGATCTGGCGGTGTTTGCTTGCTTTTTTTGGCTAAGGACTTTTCTGTATGATTACACCCTGAAAGTGTGCCATAGATTACACAGTCCACAACCAGGTTACAAGGAAAGAACACACGTCTGTGTCTAGGAAACCATCTTTAATCCCAACAGGAACAGCGTCAAACGTTCAGCCTTCAAACTGTCTCATTATTGACTTGGTTAAAGGTAGGGACAGACCCTGCGTATGTCAAGGATGTTCGCTTGTTCACTCCTAATAAAAATAAAAATAAAAATTAAAATTAAAATAAAACTGAAGCAAAAGAACCCAAAACACTTTGCAGGATTGGGCTTCAGGTATGGAAAGCACAATGTCAACAGCTCGGTATTGTAACGCGAATCCACTGATTTTTGCATTTATTCTAAAAGGCCAAAATATGTAAGATTTTGTCACCTCTTGAGTTTAATGGGGGTAAAAAATACTGCCTATAAAGGAGGGGAATTAAACGGCCCATGAGGCTTTATGGGTACCACAAACATCACTGTTGACACAATGATGCCCTTACAGCTGAGAACATCAACCAGAAGTCTTGAGCACGGTGCTCCCATGCTCGCTGCTCAGTCCAATTTAAAACCAAATGCAAAGAGAAAGGTCATATTGACTCAGCATAACAATCTTAATGAATCTTGGCCCTCTGTTCTGCATTTCCAGTGGCTCAACCCCTTCCTCTCTGTGCTGCTCCCAGACACACAGGTAGAAGGAATACATTTTTGCTTGGCTTAGCCCCTGAACAGCACTGTATTTCTGTTTAAACAGCCTGAAAACCAGCCTTTTTTATTTTTAGCAACAGCATTTACTAAAAGGACCTGCTGTTGTCAAGGAAAGCCACTCACATTTGAATATGAAGCAACTCCAGCACTTTACATGTGAGGGGAAAAGTAAGCGATTCAGGAGTCACCATCGATAAGGGAGAGACTGGGAAGGGTTTCTGGACGGGGAATATTTCTTTACCTCCCCAAAGCATTCATCCTGTGCAAAACAAGAGTGTTTTTTGTCACTGCTGTAGCTTACAGGTGTACCAGCCATGGCCCAGCACCCGGCTGTGTCAGGTACAGGATGAATGCAGAGCAGAAAAACAAACTTAAATCTGAGACAAGAGCTCACAGACAGCTGGGGGAGTACAAGGAAACAGGGTGACATAATAACATTTCAGTTTCTATTTCAGATAAACAGTGAAAGGCACAATGACAAAATTTCTTTCTTGTTTTTTTTTTTTGGTTGGTTGGTTGGTTGGGTTTTTTTATAAGCTGCTGCTCCCTCATCCAGCCCCAACCCTGCCACGATGCCCAAATGAACTAAGCCAGCCTGTGAATGACGCCTGATCGGCAGCAGCAGCCAAGGACGGAAGTCTAGTGAAAGACAAATGGTTAAAGTTTACTAAGTAGTTACAAACCACCAAAAACAGGTCTTAAAATGGGAAGTGTTGGGCAAGCCCTTAATAACAGGTGATGCTACCAGCCCCACCTATAATTACGGTGCTGGTCTCCCCACCCTCTGAATGTCCCTCGTTCCCATCAATTGCAGGTTTTCAGACGGTGCCTCGGCAATGTCTGCACACTGCCTTACAACAACGGGTGATGTTTTGTACCTGAGCTTCTGGGGAGCTGCTGTGATATAGGTATTAAACAACAACGGCACAAATAATCGCAATAGTCATGAAACAGGAGGCTCAGCTCTGCCCACACGTCGCTCCGCCGATGCTGTCGTATCCCCAGAACGGTCTGAGGCAACCTTGAAAGGCTGCGTGCAGAGGGGATAACATATCGACAGGAATACATTTACTGCACATCACACAGTCCCCATTAGGAGATTTTTCTGATCACATTACTGTGTGCTTTGTCTTCAAACGGAGACTTCACTGCCTTTTCCACCCATACGCAAGAAAAAATACTTACCACACTCATTATCAGTCTCTCGGTTCAGATTTTCTCTCTGATGTACAGCTGCTTTATTTCAGTCCTCAGCTCCAACAAGATGTATTATTGTCACCTTTTCTGGAACAATTTCCCTATACTCCTGAAAATAGACAACGCTCAAGGATAGTACTATCAGCCTGAGACTGGTGCATACTTAGAAATGTTTTAGATGTGTAGAGAGGGTTGAATATTTTTGTTTAGTCATTATTTTATACATTTACTGCGATTTGGGTCAGAGGCTTTTTTTTTTAAATTACATCAGTGCTTCCTAAACAGCCTCATCTGCTCTTTTTCAAACTGTTTTATCTGACTGTTTAGGGGGGCTCAGTGACTGTACAAATCACGTTTAAACATTTACACTTGCTGATTTGATATGGGGTGCTTTGCAAACATCAGATTTAATGTGCAAGAAAGAGTAAAAAATAATAAATATATGGGATGAATTTTCAAATAAATAAAGGCTCGTGAAACAAATCCGGGGAGATTTCGAGACACTTAGTGCCTCGGCAAAGAAGCTCCTGTGTATTTGTAATAATGTAGCCCCCAAACACAGTAAACCAAGCGTGGGGCTTTGATTTGTGAAAATATGCAAGAATATCCTTTTAACTACCTGACCAGCTCCGTATTGAGCCCTCTCGCTATGAAAAGGTCAGAATCCAAAAGGGTTAAGTATTGACTGACAAGAGGATGAAAGGGAAGCACCAGAATGTAGGTGTATGAAGGTCTTGAGGGACATTCCTAAAAGTCCGTATCAGTTTTTACACTTCTTGCCCAGGACCAGATATGAATTTCAAATAATGAATAGATTTGGATCATCTGTACTTTTCAAAAAATGCAACTCATATTTAACTGTGTCTGTGCCAAAAGCTTTTCTCCTTTTTTTCCTTGCTCGCACCTTCACTCATTTGAAAACGCACACCAAAAATTATTTTTACTCTTTCTCACCTGTTTTTACCTGTTTATAAAAACAGCCCCTCTCCCACCTTTGACCCTCCAATTTGTACCATTGCTCGCTGAACAATGCAGCCAGAGAGTTCACAAAAGAGCACACACGGGTGACACCCGCTAGTTACCCGCGGGTGACAATGTGTTAGAAATGAGCGGGTTTGCAAGCAAATCAAAACCCAGCTGCTGGTTATTCCTATCCCAAAAGCAGCAGGTAAATGCAATGGGTTAGCAAGTTACACGGGGTTATGGGACCCTCCGTGGTGGCAGGACGGGAGAGTCTCAGGGTGAGGGGGCAATGAGCAAAGGCCCGAGGCAATCTGTGTGTGCTCTGCTCTCCTTTTTTTAGGGGCAGGATGTTTTGGGAAGAGAGAGTTTGCTGGCAACCTGATCCTCCCTCCGGTTGTGGAGATCTTCAAAGGAGACAGTGCTGGCAGCTGACATCCCCCCTTCTCCTGTTGGGTTTTTTTTTTTTTCTCCTTCACAGTGCAGATCCCTGCCCCTGATCAGCTCCTTCTTCCTCCCGCAGCACGAGCTCAGCCAGGTTCAGGTCCCTTCGTACAGTGCACCACATTAGGATGCCCCGCCATGTTTAGAGTGGCTCCAGTGGCATTAACCAGCTTCAAAAAAAAATAATAATTTGAGAAGTTGTGTGGCTTCTAAATGGGAGCAGGAACCTGATGGATGAGAAAGGCAATGGCAAACACAGCGATGCTGGGAGGGCAAAGGATGAAGCTTAGGAGAAGGAAAAAGCTGCCATCCTTCCAGCCCTGCGGATGCTGCCCGACAAATTCTCCCCAGCGCTGCCGATGTCAGTGGCAATATCTCCTGGAATGGTTTCAGCCCAACCGCACTTGTCTGGCATCGTGTGTGAGAGGAGAAAGGTGGGTGGGAGGAAAAAAGGCAGAGCCAGCCCGGCGGCAAATATTGACACAAAACAATAACAAAACATTGTTGTAAAACCCACGCAAATGAAGGGGTGAGTCTGCGGATGAGCACAGCCCAGGAAAGTGCTTCAGACTCCTGCGTTCACGTTCACATTGCCAGTGCTGAAGAATACACTGGCAGAAACAGAACCTGCATAAGCACGGGTTGCAGAAACTCAGATGAGGCAAAAAAACCCCTAATTTATAATTAGACAGAAGGGAGATATTACCAGATATAATAAAGTGCTAACACAATCACTCCGTTTGGGTTTGTTGTTGTTGTTGTTGTTTTAATGTGGGTAGTCCCTCTGGTCTTCCTTAACTCTCAACAAATGCTTTCTGGATGGGGTGCTCAGCACCTGGCAGGATTAGCCCCACATTCAACATTCACAATAAAGCTTTGTCTTGACTCACGTTAGCCCATGAAGAGAAAAAAACACAGCCTCTGCGTTGCTAGCAGGAGCAAGGGACAGTACGGAATACTCCACCAGCTGCCTAAACACCCTGAAAACATGCTCCTCAGTCCTGCTCCAGCTCTCTAGGTTTAATCTGCATTTTCCTCTGGTGTGATGTGGTCCTGATAGCCTGAGCCAGGCAGGTGCCCAGTGAGATGGGTGAACAAGTTCCAAAATGTCAGCCCAGTTCCCCTCATGAAATCACCCGCCAGCAAAATCCAGCCATCCTCTGAGGCCATGAACAGCACCCTGCCTCTTAAGACCACGATACTGAAATACCCACACACCACGTCTTTAGGTGGGATCTGAGGGACAGAGCCTAAAGCACAACTCGTTTGTAGCACCAGCTTTACTTCAGGAGAAAGGAAACACTGGGCTGTTGAAATACCTGGACCAAGGTTTGTGAAAGCGCATTTTCACCCCATGCTTCATCAGCAGAAATGCTGTAACATTTACTCACTCAGATGATGACTGGGAGACACATTACCAGGAACTATTATGGAGATGAAGACCTCCAATTGAGGAATTCACATCCCAGTTGTTACTCTGAGAAAATAACCATGGACACAGATGGGAGCTGAGCCCAGCTAACAACTAAAAAATCAGATCTTCGGAGCACATGGGAAGAAACTACAAAACCAAAACAAGCATTTGATACAAAAGCAGCATGAAAACTAAAATCATTTTCACTAGTGCAGTATATACATCTTTCCTTCATTGATTATACATTTTCTTCTCCAGGTAAAAGGGACCTGAGACATGCAAATTCTAGCTTAGGGACGGGTTGTGAAACACGGCACTGGCTCATGAGTAATCCAACTGACCTCCCCAGGCCGGCTCCTGTGAGCAAGCGCTCGTCACCACGAACCAGGCTTGCACAATTGGTGAGGTTTCACCTCTTTATCCGCACCACCCTTCCAGACAGCACCGCTTCCACCCTGCTCGAGCACAAGGGTTTCCTCGAGCTGCTCTGATCACTGCAAAGTGACACCAAAATGCAGAGGATATGTGTCCTGTGCAAGGAGTTAGTTAGATTATTTCTCTTAGGATACACATGATACCTTTTTTTTTTTTAAGATCACAGAAAGAACATTTCAAGGTTACTCCGTGAGAATAATCAATCTTTTAAAACACACAAGTTCTCTAATTACATTTGCAAAGAAAAAAAAAAAAAAAGAAAAAAAAAAAGGCCGTGTATGCCGTGTCAATGAAAAAGCTGGTAAAGTCAGCACCACTGAGCCCTTCAGTTCTCCTTTGCACCAGGTTCCAGACAATTAGGTCTGTGAGCAGTAAAAGGGGGCTAAAAAAAAATATTAAAAAAAAAAGAGAAAGAAAAAGGCACATGGTTAGTTTTGTTAGTTTTTACATTATGGTGCCCAAATGAAGGGATCACTTGGCTTCATTTGACTTCCTGGCTTCGTTGTCTGAAGAATGCTGCAACACGCTCCTGGTGCATGCCCGGAAAGTCACTAGTAACTGGCTTCCGGGAACACTAGATTTACCAGGAAAAAACAGTAAAAATCCCTGCTCAGTTCACTGCACATTATACGAGTCAAATTGCAGAGATTTTTAAATTTTTTTTCTCTGCAATGAAGTAGATGGAAGCGCCAACATATCCAAATCTGCATCTGTTACTAACGAGATGCTCAGAGCCCCTGTCCTGCCAATCACACATATGTGATACCTCCGTGCATCTTCACCTATAGAGCCCTGGTTAAGAGACAATAGGTGCAAATTAATGTCTAAACAGACATTAGCCCTTCAAGCCTGGACATGACTTGAAGCCTCTTTAAACAGTTTTAAATGCCACGGCTTTCTACTTAGGTTTTAAAATCCTCTCTTCCACTCTTTGCTGATGGTGAAAATGTTCGGGGGACAGGATGAGATGTTTATAATGGCAGGACATTTCACTCTGCACTTTGTTTTAGCATGTGGGGGGAATAATAATTGTATTCAGACTTGAAATGGCTTGGGTTAGGCAGTTCAGAGCACAAGCACCTGCAGCAAATTAATTTGTTGTAGCACATTTATTATCTCATAGCTTCTATTTAGGCTGCAGCTGTTGCTATTATGTTAATAATGTTTTTTATCGCCACTGTATACAACAGGTTATGGTAATACAGAAATTTTGGGGCGTGGGGGTTGGTTTGGGTTTTGTTTTTTTTTTTAATTATTTCTCAGAAATAAAAAGATGGGGAGAATATAACACGTAAGCATTGATCAGGCATTTAGCCTTCTGTTTATTAGCTGATTTGAAAGAGAATGGGTAAGAGAAATTAGAAAAGAGTAACAATAGACAAAGATGGCGCGTGCAGAATTTGTGAAAGCAAAAAAGAAGAAGAGGTGGGAAAAAAAGAAAGAAAGAAAGAAAAAGAGCGAACACCGCAGTGCTGGGGTGGTGAGTGTTCGGGTGGGGGCGGGGAAAATGCTGCAGTTTTCGTGAAATAATAAGGTGGAAAAAAAGGCATACAAAGAGTAGGTTTTTCATTGTCTGTAAAATATAAACACAGATGAATTCTGTCTTTGGTTTGTTCATGCTTTTCACTCTGCACAGCAGGGATGTTCTTAAGAAGTTGCCCTCTGCGAAATTTCACTAAATGGAAACCGTGGACCCTGCATGATGCGATTATAATCACACCAGCCATTCTTTTTACATAATTTTTTGTTTAAAATCCAGTAATGCTTCTTGTTTTTAAAACATATATCTATATCTATGCGTGCACCGAAAACGGTGGTGGTTTACGTCCCCCCAGCAAAGTGCAGGCTGAAGCTATAGCTGGCTGCATCCCATTCACAAATCTCCATAGACTCAAAAACAATATGAAAATTTTTAGCTGACGAGAACATGTCTGCTGCCTGCAGTCACTGCAATAGCTCACCATGTTGCCTACTAACCAAAAGATCAAAAATTATCGATTTCATGGCGCTGCGTGCTTGGGGTAGAAAAGCTACTTTAAAATTTGCATTATTTAAGAAATGAATTAAGAGAAAAGACTCGTGTTTTAGAGCACTTTGGAATGTAAAAATGGCTTTATGTTTTAATCTTATCAATGATTTACTATAATTCTATTATTTTTAGCAGCTGGGGTCTGGAAATGATTTTTTTTTGCCGATGAATTTGGGATTTTGCCGCAGTATACATCTGCAGTCCCAGAATCCTCCGGTAAGATAATCCCTCCTGCGATGGGGAAACGCCTTTAACCTTTTCGTGAATGAAAAATACGCAACCATTTTGAAATAAAAAAAGGGGGAAAGAATGATGATTTCTAAGAGCCGGGATGAAATTTATTGTGAATCAAAAGAACAAGGAAAGGAAAAACATACTGTCATCGCGTTGTGGCATTGAAGTTTTAGCTGTTGTCTCCATCGCTTCCCCCTCTCTTCCATGGTGTCCGTAAACATGCCCGGAGTATGGTGTCATCCGTATTTCACGCGGGTGAGAAATCGAGAACCAAGACATTCAGAAATGCAGCATTTCCTTGCCATAACTGCATCAATGTACAACCACTACCTCCATGCTGCAGGCTTTAAGGGAAGTGTTCATTAACAGTCATTGAAATTCATTTGACCAGTGGATTCTTAGGATGACCAGGCTGTTAGGGGAGCCAAGCGGCTAGAAAGAAAGAGGTGTTTTACAGCTGCTCGGGGGTTTTGGCTAGAAAAGGAAGAAGAAATTTTTCTGTGGCATAAGGAAAATCCGATGCCCTAGTCCATGCACACACACAGCCTGTTTGGAGATTTGCTCAAATGAAACTCCAACCCTGATACTCTTACGTTTTCAGGCTGCACAGTAATTACGACAGAGTGGTATGAACAGAAAAATCAGGTCTTAATAATTTACTATCTTATGTTTTAAGATTACATATTAGAATCAATTACTTGGAATGAGGAAATCTGGCCTACAGCTATTGAAAGAAAAAGGCAAATTTATATATCAACCCCCTTCTTAAAGACAGCTTTCTGTATGAATACAGTTATATATTTAGAGTATTGACAGCTAAAGGGTTACAAGTCTGAGAAATGAGGGGTTTCAGGTGGTCAGAGTTTGTTCAGGGAAGGAGAAGGTAGGTGTCACACCTCTGCAACCACTATTGTTTGCCTGTGTTCCTGGCTGGCTTTTCTGCCAGGGTGCCTGAACGCAACCATCGCGATTGTTTTAAAAGATCCTCACAATCATCAAGAGACAGGCACACAGAGACATTTCAAAGGAAAACTTAGGTGCTGTGGCATACTTGATAATGACAACATTCTGAAAAGGATCAATATTGTGGATTTCTGTTTACATGGCCATGCGATAAATTTTTAATACAGAGCCATTTGATATCTGTTTGGTTAGCAGTAATTAAAATATACGTATCGGGAGATGCAATGCTTCGTGTTTATTCTGTTCCACTGCTTAATATGCCAGCAATCGGATGTTCTGATGAGTAATGCCCCAGCTGCTAAATCAGCTGGGAACTTTTTTCAGTTTCTGAAACATACCTGATATACAAAGTTAAATGTTGTAATGTACTGAATTGAAAAGGGAAACACTAAAGCATATTGCATATATCCAAAACAGGAACACTGACAGGAACAATACCTTTTTTTAAAAAAATCATATTGGTGGCCAATGACAATTCTATTTCTGCTGCTTGAAACACTTATAGAGTACCCCAATTTATGTCATTCCAACCGGTAAACAAGATGTTTTAATCAGTATCTTCTATACCAATTTATTAATAATTTTAGGGTCTCTCTTTCCTTCAAAATGACCCAGAGTTAAGACACTTGCATAACTTTTTGCATAATTTTTGAGAAAAGTGAAATCTCACCAGTATTTTGAGTTTGGCTAATTCTCCTTCCCTTTGTCCCTAAAGAACAAGTTTTTTTTTCATTGAAACTGAGCCCAAACGGCACAGCTATTTGTTTTAACATAGCAAAGATTCTGGTATGTATTAATTAACTGTATGTCTCAAGAATGAGGAAGAAGTTACACTTATTAGTCCTGTATCTCAGAGTGTTCAAATATTGCTAGCATCTCCTCTCTTTTCCTCTTCCCTCCCACATGAAAGTGAAAATATGTGACTTCTTTAATATACTACAACTTTGCTTTGCTGGAAGAAGATTCCTTTTATTTTTTTCTTTTTTTAATAGGATCAGAATTCTGTATTTTTTTGATGACAAGTGAATGTATATTTAGTCAGTGTCTGAAAAAATATCTGTACTTGATTCTTGAATTTGTTCCTAGAATATGCATGGTTAGAAGCCAATTATGCATACGTTTTTAAGATCCATATGGGAAATCAAAGGTTCAGGCCCAGAGCCCTAGATGTTTCCGTAACTGGTAATTTTGCTTTGTCCTTATATTAGTGCCGTGGCTACTCATTCGTCCCTATGTTCCTTACAAACACAGCTAAATGCCACAATTTCAGAAGGAAGGTGACCAACGAAGTTTACCTTTAGCTGTTTGTTATTTTTAATTAATGGGCTTCCTGCTTTCTACTGTGTTAAAAGCTGGCTCTCCAAAAGCGGTGCTAAGGATGTAAAAAAAAGAGGCTAACAAAAAAGATTTAAATCATTATCTTTTAAAATTTAACCATGAAGCTCTCCTTTGCACTGAAGATTTCTTACTGCAGTGATACACAATGAACATGTTACAAGTCTGCTTGACCTTTTGAAAAAAATATGTCTGCAGCATACTCGCCTAGCAAACAGCCACCAAAACAAACCTATTAAAGTATAAAAGAGCTCTAAGGAAACTTCTGAAGCTGCATATACACACTCAGTGCTTCTGAAGGGCAGGGGGAAGAAAAGTAGAAGAATAACCAGACTATTTGTAAATTTACTCACGAGCCCCGTGCCGTAATATCTGATACAACATTTACTCTTCTTGTTTTGATAGTGGACCACAACACACTGTATTTTAGAAAAAAAAAACTAGAAACACAAAATGTATTTTAGAAACATTTTTATAATTGAAAGAACAGTATAACAAGTTAGAGTTAATTGTAATTTTAACACTTACAGCTATTAAGATAGTGGTTTTCCCGGGGTAGGTTTTTTTTTTTTAAAAAAAGGTGAAATTTTAGAAAATGGTTAGCTACCTAATAGCTAAAAATCACAAAGCTAATATGAACCAAATTTCCATTAGCAATGTATCTAGATCTGAAAGCATCCTAACCACTTTGCAGTGAAACAAATACAGATTAAAATGACAACAAACCATGCAAGAGTAAAACAAACAAAAATCAACAAGAGTTTACCATTATGTGCTAAAACCTTTATGAAATTTATAAACATATATATATATATATAATTGTACGTTTTAAACCTGTTTTTAAAAGGGCTAGTTCCAGTTGTCCTTGTCAGGTCAAAAAGAAAAGCGGTCCACAGTTCAGGGGCCAGAAGCAAAGACACGGGCTGTACCCCTCCTGCTCCTGCAAAATCCAGGCTCCAAAAGCCCCATCCCTGCAGACCTCAGGGGGTGGGATGGCACACAAAGAGGCTCTGAAAGGTATCTGGGACCATGCAATGCATCAAGGGAGTTTGACTGATTCTACTGTTGTTATCAAGGACCCAATGGAATTGCTTATAGTGAATTTGGCAATAATGCCCTATAGAAACACCACTTTGAACTTATATAGTACCTTTGATCCAGGGATCTAAAAGAAGGGCTCTGTCATTATTACTATTCCCATCTTACAGAGGGTGAAACCGAGGTAGAGCAGATTTTCCCAAGGTTGTGGAGGAAGGCAGCCGAGAAAGAGAGGTGGATAAAGAAATTAACTCTTCTCCCCACACCCTTTTCTTTCTTTCTTTCTTTCTTTCTTTCTTTCTTTTTTTTATGCTCAAAACAATCTCCAGAAGTACTTTCTCTGCCTCATGGTAAATCAAATTTCTGGTGTCAAGAACTGCAAGGTCCTTCTCCTCGCTGCACCATGTAGCTCCCCTGGAAGGTGATGAGCATTCACAGCCTGCCGGCCCCGACCCAGTAGGATTTGCTTTGCCAGCTCTTGCCAACAGTTGCCCTCATTCTTGCCCTTCTTTCGTCCAGTATTGTCAAAACAGGTGACTGTCCTAAGAAAAAAAAAAAAAAAAAAAAAAAAAAAAAAAACAAACAAAGGAAAAAGGAAAAAGGAAAAAGAAAAGCTAGTTAGCCGTGCAGGCCGCTAGCAGGTGGGTGATTGCTATATGCCCTTGCAATAGTAGGGGAGAGTCGGGGGGAAACAAGGACTTTTTATCACCACTGCCTTCCCAAGGCCATTTTAGCAGTGACAGCTAACCTGCAGACCCAGGACCCCTCCCCTGCGCTTGCCCCACTGGGTTGTTGCCCCCTGCCACCCATGCTAAGTCTACCTGTCAGGGTTGGGGTGCCTTTTATGTGCCCAAAGCCCGACTTATTCCCCAGAGAAATCCCCTGCTCTAAAAAGTGCCGATTCAAAAAAAGCAGTTGACGTGACAACTAAGTAGTACTGTGGAAGAGACTCCTTTAGTTTAACATTACATATTACTGAATAAATCAAAAGGGAAATAAAAAATCTTTTAACTCCCTGAGTAGAAACTCAGAGCTGTATCATCAGTGGGAAAACAGGTATAAAGGTGGCTCCTCCACGAACTGCACATCTCCCCACTACAAGAACCACAGAAGCTGGAAGCTGGTGGGGAACCAGAGGCTGCGTGAAGCCCCCCAGCACAGGACCACGAATTGAACCCCAACATCCACTAGTGCCAAAGCAAATTTATAAATTTATACTGGGGGGGGTGGGGAATAGATCCATCTTTCACTAGCAACAGATGCTTTACGTAAACACGGCTCCTTGTTCCACCTGGAAGAGTGACTGTGCGTGTATTTATTTTTTTTTCCACGGTATGTGAAACACACTTTGGCAAGGCAAGACGGCACAT
>NW_010115508.1:50154-50417 GCF_000699245.1 Pterocles gutturalis
GAAAAAGGTTTTGCGCCGCAAGCCCGTGCACGCCGAGGAAGAGGCGGCCACAGACGTGCCTCCACAAGGCTCTGCACGAAAAACCTCCTGAAATTCATACTTATTTTTCCTGTTTTTTTTTACGACGAGGGGCGGGCGAGGAAGGGGTGTGCGTGGGAGGGAAGCTCGCTTCTTACATTTTTTTAAAAAATAATAATAAATTGCATAACTAGATACTTTATTTGGCAACTGCTTCCTGACAAATATTTACAAGGGCAGAGCGC
>NW_010115509.1:0-578 GCF_000699245.1 Pterocles gutturalis
CGACCTCCCCGTGCCGGGAAGCGGAGGAGGGCGGGGGACTGCGGGGGGGCCTGGGTGTGTCCCACCCTTATATGCCCTGGTGAGAGCTGGGGCTGGGGAGGTGGGAGGGAAAGAGAGTGAGAAAGAGGGAAAGAAAGACGGACAGAAAAAAGAAAGGAGGGAGAAAGAAAAAGGAGAGAAAGAAAAAGAGAAAGGAGGAGAGAAAGTAGGAGAGAGAAAGTAGGAGAGAAAGAGAAAGAAGGAGAGAAAGAAAGAAGGAGACAAAGAAAGAAAGAAGAAGCAGAGAAAGAGAGAAAGAAAGGAAAGAGAGAAAGAAGGAGAGGAGAGAAAGGAGAAAAAGGAGAGGAGGAGAGAAAGAAAGGAGAGGAGAAGAGAAGGAAAGAGAGAAGGAGAGGAGAGAGAAAGGAGAGGAATAAAGAAAGGAGAGAAGGAGAGAAGGAAAGAGAGAAGGAGAAAGAAAGAAAGAAGAAAGGGAGGGAAGGAGAAAGAAAGAAGGAAAGAAAGAAGGAAGGAAGGAGGATGGCACCGCTGCGGGGTGCCGGGGAGGTGGGTGAGGAGCAGGATGGGGACCCCGGGAC
>NW_010115509.1:744-11931 GCF_000699245.1 Pterocles gutturalis
CGCCACGGTGAGGGGCAGGGATGGGGGGTGATGGTGGGGCCGCTTGCTACCGGCTGGTTTTGAGATGCCAGATGGAGGCTGGTACTGGGCGAGCACCATGCAGGGAGAACTTGGGAAATGGCTTCACTGGGAATTGGTGGGTCTTGGGGGTAAGTAGGGGGTGTGTAGGGTCACCGTTATGTACAAACTTTCCAGACTCATGCTACGGAAACAGGCAAATAAAGAGGTTTAGCCCGTGGGGCAATCAGACTGTAACTGTTTATCAAGCTGAAGTCTTTAGGATTTCCTGATCTTGCTTTTGCAGCTGCTGTGAGCTGCAGTGATTGCTTCCAGCCAGGGTGAGGTGGGGAACCTGCCCCAAGTAGTGCATCAGTCCTGCAGCAACGAGAGCAGCTGCTTCCAGAAACAGCCCTTTAGGAAAGGTATCTGCAAATTCCCTGGAGTTCTTACCTTCTGGTACGTGCAGGAAGGGTAGAAAATAGTGGTCAATTAACATCTGTACGAAGATGTGTCTGCTGTGAATTTTGAAAGAAAAAAATCCCAGGACAAATAGTTTCCTGATCTTCTATATATAAGGGATATTTGATTATTATTTAAAATAATTCTCAGTCCACTAAGTTTAAATTTCAAATTCTGTATTACCTACACTTTGCATTCCGTATTTCCCATCATTCATTTGCTATAGTTAGTACTGTCAGATTTCTGGCATTTTAGCATGCTGGAATATCCCAGACAATGGATGAATGTGGAAAACACAGATATTTTCTTTCTGGGATCTGAGCTGATTCTTACAGATCCAAATCATTAAGCCCTGCAAGACTTCAGCCAGTTTTGTGCGAGACCAGCTCAACTGTCTTCACATGCAAGTGTGAAGCACATCAAACAGGCTGTGCACCAAAATGGAAGAATGAGTTGGTTATTTCCCCTCTCTCTTTTTCGATATATATGATAAAACTCCAGCTCAAGGGCTGCAAGTGAAATTAATAGGAAGGGGTTTTATTTTTCTCCAGAGATGATGATGAAGAACGCACAAATCTTCATCAGCTCACTGCTTTTGGATAACAACAGCATCCTCCGACAAGGCACAATGTGCAGAATCCGTATTTATTCCAAAGCAGACAGTGGTGTGACATTATGAAATAACCAGGTACTTGCAGCAGATTATTTTGCAGAGAAAGTGCTTGCTGATTTTTGGATTCGTCAGTGATAGTGACCATCCACGATATTTCAACCCACTGCCTGTTACATATATGCCTCGGTGTTAGTCATGCAGTTGCCCAAGCCTGTGTCATTTTACAACAGAGGACAGAAGTTCTGCAGCAGCTTGCTTGAAGAGATGAGCTAAACAACTTCATTTTGTCACACAACCATTCTCAACAAACATTTGCCCAGAGTAACTCTGGGGCTGGGATGCAGCACAGCACTGATTCTGCTCTGTTTAGGATGATGACATTGAATCGATGCAAGATGGTGAAAAGCAGGCATGCAAGCAGATCAGTAAGTTGAACGCACTGGCTTGGCTGTACAAAACCAATTTTCCATGGTTGGAGAATCTTCAGGGGAAGTTCCTTCCCTACAGATGGAATTCCCAGACTCGGCTCCATCTCAGCTGTGGCACATCCAAGCTCCTCCTGTTTGCTCCAGGGCTCCAGCTGCCCCTTGGTGCTCTGTCAATGCAAGCTCTCTCCTCCTGGGCTTGGCTGCGCCCTATCCTTTCTGTCCCCAGCCCTGCCTCGAGGCCATCACACCATGGCTTTTCCATGCTCCTATCTTTATGAGACATCGGTAACAGCTCACCAGGACTGTGACCTGGCATTCGTTTCCTTCTCAACATTGATGAAATGTGTCTTGTCTTAGTTAAGTTGGGAGTGGAGTTCTCTACCCAGTGAATAAGAAGAACTGCATTTTTTCTTTTAAGTGGTTGGATTTAAAGGGCAATTTCCTCTTTTGACAAATTGCACAACAAAGAAGATCCCAATCTGCCAATAGGAAAGGTCTTTTGGGCACCTGGATACCCAGGGAGATGGAGAAGTCACTGATATGGGGGTGGAGAAGAGGGAGAAGAAGGAAGGCAAGGGAACTAGACTCTGCTATAGGCAATTAATTCAATTTTGTATTATGGAGCTTGTAAACCTGTAGTAATTGCAGTAGCAGAAGAAGACCTCTTCTGTTTGCCAGCTGAAATAAGATCTCATTTAAGAAGAGCATAGGACAAACATGAGGAAAGAAAAGTCAACAACAGCTTGAGGAGACGGGAAGGGAAAGCAGCTGTCTTTGTTGTTGTGGTTCCTCCACAGTGGATGTCTTGCTGGGCACAGCAGATGGAGTTTAGTACCATAGTGTTTGTTTTTCTCACCTCCTCCTTCACCCGTGTGCATTTGCAGGATGCCTTTGTAGCGTTCCATGTCGACAAGGGGCTGGTGAGCAAGTACTTGAAGTCACTGGAGATCGGGGAGCTGGCACCAGATCAACCCAGTATTGAGCCCACTAAAAATGTAAGTCCATCTTCATAAATCAGACCAAAGATAGATTAAAGGGAAAATATTCTGAGATTAGACCTTGTTCTTCTGTATCGGCATAGCTCCTTGAACAATGGCATCAAGGTTCTTCACTATTTTTTTGTGCTACTACTTAGAAACAATACCTGAATATTAGTCTAAATCCACATGATGTGGTTGAGAATGAGATTCCTGAAGATGAATTTTTCTTGTCACAGCAACTCTATATAATAGCAGCTCTATATAAACAGAAGCACAATTCAGAGCAGTCTGGTGGTCCCAGAATGGCTCAGACACACTTCTTGTCTAGGTGGAAACCTTCTTACTCGTCTGTGGCCATGCCTTGCCTGTTTCTCCATCACAGCTGGCCTGCACCAGAGCCTGCATGTGCTCCGTGCAAACTCCATTTCCCCCAAAGGTTTGAGAAAGCGGGCTGGCAAGCTCCTTTGTGGGTTGGGTTGCGTAGAAAGAGGAATTGGGCTTGGGAGGCATCTGCAGAGCTGGCAAAGACGAAGGTGGGCTGGTCGAGCACCTGTGCCGTGCTCATTTCTTCTTCCATCCTCCTTCCTCTGTGCTCACCAGCCTGAGGCCAGCTGTCCCGTAGGTGCCATTTTTTCGTAGAGGTATTTCACCCTCCCCTGTTAATTTTGGGAAGGGTAAAGTGAAGACATTTATTGATCTGTTGGAACTGGTGGCAGAAGAGGAATCATTTCATCCCAAAGACCTACCACAAGATGGCACGCTGCTCACGCACACACAGCTCAGCTTCCACCAGACACAGCCTCCATCCCAGCCCTGCGCCACCTGCCAAGACGATGGAAGAAGCACCAGAGATACACTCTTAGGGGCTGGGGGTGCAGACGCTGTGCTCTGTGACGGCTGCTGCTTGCTCCTCTGCTCATCAGGGAAAGCCACAGAGAAGCTGTAGGAGAGCAGTGATAAAGTTGACTAGTGTGCAAGCCCAGCTTTTGCCCATTTGGCCAAATCCTTTGCTCTTTCCTTCCTCCATTAAAGTGGTCCTTGGCTTTTTGAGGCTGCAGTGCTACCCTCCAGAAACAGGGAATGTGTAACTCTGCTGCTTCCCACAGAAAATGCTGGTGCAAGACTTCCGGGAATTGCGGGCTACCGTCGAGAAAATGGGACTTCTGAGGCCAAACCATCTCTTCTTCTTCCTGCACCTCGCTCACATCCTCCTGTTGGATACTGCTGCTTGGCTCATTCTCCTCTACTTTGGGACATCCTTGATGCCCTTTATTGCCTCTCTGGTGGTGCTGACCATTTCCCAGGTAAGCAGCTAAGCCCACGGCACGTATACGTGGACTCACATCAACTTTCATACACCGAATATTGCGGTTTTGTAGTCCTCCATCTCCTTACTTTGCATCGTTCTCCTTTGTCAGAAGAAGACAACCGCTACATGGCATATGTTTATAGAAGATGTAAAGAAGGAATTCTGTATGTGTGGAGCTCCCACTAAACCTAGTCTGGGATTTTTTTCAGCAAGATACATTCTAGGGGAAGCCTCCAGAGTATCAGGATTTCATAGGTCCTTTCTGATGGTGACTTTGGAGCACTGTCCAAGACATAAAACTTGATATTTCAAAGTGTGTACTGCTGACCTGGTGTCAATTCCTCTTTTTTCCCCTCTACTAATGTTTTATTTTTCCTCTCCCAGGTCCAGGCTTCATGGTTACAACATGATTTGGGCCATCTTTCAGTATTCAGGAGGACCAAGTGGAACCACTTGCTGCATAAGTTTGTGATGTGCCATTTGATTGTAAGTACCTGACCCCGGAAAAACTTCCTAAATTTCATGGGTTTCCTGTAAAAGTATGTGTTCTGAAGACTCAGTGGAGGATGGTGTGTTCAGCACTGGGTGAGAGAGGGGAACTGGAGAGAACCTGGCTCTGCCAGCATTGTACTTGTCATACTTTTGTTCTTCGCTAAAACAGGGAGCATCAGCCAAGTGGTGGACCCTTCTGCACTCCCGGCACCACGCCAAACCCAACTGTGTCCAGAAAGATCCTGATATCGACATGCACCCTTTCTTGTTTACTCTGGGGAAGAAATTCTCTGTGGAGGTCAGTGTGTGTGTGCACGCTTACGTACCAGGAACTGGGAAGAACACCCTAGTCAACAAAAAGCACGCTGTGCCATAAAGATCTAAAATGAAGACGTGATGACAGTTTCTCAAAAAAAGATCGCTTTCATCTGTGTCTATTTTCTTCAGCCTTTGTCAGCACATCACATTTCACATTAAGTTCCTTTAAAAATGTCTTGAACACTTGACAAGTAGTTGTAAATAAATTAGACATGATGTACGTGTGTCGTATATAGGGTGGAAAGTCCATCAGCAAAGACTTAATGGCCCCGTAGAACAACTCATTAACTAATGATTATTAGTTAACTTGGCAACATTAATATAAAGTGTGTCTGCAGTTGGCCTGGGATTATTACTTTAATATTAATGTCTGAGGCTCAGAGATACAAGTGGCTTTGGCGTGTCCACGCCTTCTAGGTGAAGGCAGAAGCCTGGCTGGGAAAGGCAGACAGCACAGCTGGAGTCAATAACCAAGGGCTGTTCCTGGAGCTCTGAAGGGCTGGTTGGTGGCAGGTCACTTTAGAGGGCAGAAGTCATTCGACCCCACAGGATGTTCTCGGCTTGTGCTGCTTGGCCACGTCCAGGAGCGACAACCTGAGACAACGCTGAACCCCTCTTGTTGTACAACTTCATCAGTTCTTGAGACCCTGTCAGAGCAGCTACAGCAGGGAAATATTTTTCTCCTTGGAAGACCTTTGCTATCATGAAGCTGACATTTAATTGCACAGAAACAGAGAAGAAAGTAGGGGGAAAAAACGAAAGGGAGAAAATACATATAACTATTTTTGACTGATAATATAACTTAGCCTTGAAATATGTAATATTTCACCAAATGAATTATGAATGTGGTAAGAACACAAAACCAAGGAAATTAATCAGTTAAAATTCACCTTTATCCACCCCCAAAATTACTTCTATAGTAACTTACAGATCACACCATCTTTTAATGGATGAAATGTTCTGATATAGTTTTTACCACATCATTCTGTTGGTGTCTGTGCAGCAGTTTCCTTCCTACCATATACCAACGCAGGTTTTTCTTATGAGCTGTTACCTCTCTTTTGGCTCGTCATAAGTGTGTCTAGAACTACTTTTCAGCAATCACTTATTTAATTTATTTTTCCTTACTGGAGAAAAATCTCATGCTTGCTTGGCTGTTTATTTCTGAAGGACTTGACTTTAATGCCTTAAGGTTTTGTATTGCATTAATGGAATGAGGATTTATAGAAAAGGTGTATTATGTATGTAAACTCATAGGATAGATACACAAGAGGGAAATAGTAGGAATTGGGGGAAGTGTGCAGGAAGAGTGCCTTTGGGGAGGAAAGAATGGGGAAAAAAAGCAAGTTACCTGTGCAGATTGCTTAGTTTCCACGATTTCTTTTTTTTTTTGTTGTTGTTGTGGTTTCTTCTCACAGCTTGGGATCAAAAAGAAAAAATACATGCCATACAATCACCAACACAAGTACTTCTTCATCAGTGAGTATCTCTGTTCTCTGGCAATACCATGAGGGATACTAATGGGGCTTGTAGGTCTGACTTTTGACCTGTAGGACTTGAGCAGAGCCAAGGTGCTTGTACTAAAAAACATAATAATCAGTTTGCATTTAATTTTTGAAGGAGCTGAAAACCTGACTGGAAAAAAAACAAAACAACCAAATAACCTGGTTGGACCTCATAGCTGATGCTGCTCTGAGACCCTGAGGTCCTCTCCAGCCTGAGTTATCTGTTTTGACCAAGTGAATGGGGAGCCAGATAAGCTCTGGGGCTGTGGAAACCACTTCTCAAAATAATCCTCTGTGGCCGCTCCTCAGTTAGAAGCCTAAAATGAAATTTCAGGTTTATAAGCACTATCAGATTAATGGACAGAGCTAGAAATGTTTAGAGGCACTAGTCATAGAATCATAGAATGGTTTGGGTTGGAAGGAACCTCCAAAGATCATCCAGTCCAACCCCGTACAATGAGCAGGGACATCTCCAGCCACACCAGGTCGCTCAGAGCCCCGTATGGCATCTTAACCAGCACCACTCAGCTGCTTTCTTGCCAAGTGGGTACTTACTGTGATACTCGAAAGGATTATTAAGTTTCTGGGGTCTCGTCCTTATTTTTCAGGATTCTCGTCAAGTTTCAGAGAACTTCTTGTCTTACCTTTGTTTTACCTCTGGAGGTCAGCATGTTCTCAGATTGCTGACTGCTTGTCTGCTTCGATGCACACTGATATAATAAAAAAAAATTCTGCAGCCCTAAAACTTCTCAGAATATTTCCATATTGAGTAGCTGTTCAGGGGTCCTTTACTGCCAGTTTGATTATGTCATTGAGTCCATGACATCACCAGTGATCGTGATTTCTCCCTTGCAGCTCTTCCTCCGCTCCTGTTTCCCACCTACTTCCAGTGCCACACGTTTTACATTGCATGCACAAAAAGGTACTGGGCGGTGAGTACTGCTGTCAGGAAGGGGGCAGCTGGGGGCCTTCAGCCTTTCTTCTGGACGTGGAGCTCGGTCCCTGCGGTGGGACACAGTTGGGTCTAATACGACAATCAGTTTGGTGCAGTAATTCCAGTGGCTCTGCATACTTTCTGCTAAACCCATCATGTTCCCCAGCTCAATGATAAAGGGCTGGAAACTAACATCTTGGGGTTGGGAGCAAATGGGAAGGTCTGGAGTGGTCGGGAGCAGGAGGGTGTGGATTTATAGGAGCTGTTGTCCTTGATTCGTTAGCAGTGTGCACATACTTGGCGTTATTTCCTATGCCAGGCAGCCAGAATGAATGCTTCATTCTTCCTTGCCTGGGGTGTGTTATGTGTAACAGGAGGACAGAGCAACCCCCAGCCAAAATGAGATCGTTGGTTTGATGTGGAGTCCTGGGCAATGATCTGATACAAGTCTTCAACTGTTGTTTCTGAACGCATAGTCATTTGCATGCTCAGATTCATCTCTATTATAACAAACCATGAAAAGAAAGTTGTCAGCTTCTGTTAGCTTGGATTGCTCCAGATGAACCTGCAGAAGCTGAATGTAGATTGTTTTCTTGTACATACAACGTGAAGCTTCGAAAAAGATTTCAGCAAATGTAATTTATAATAATTTTTTTTTCTTGTTTTCTCTGGTTTTCGTAGGACTTGGCCTGGATGATGACCTTCTACATCAGATTCTTTTATATTTATGGATCACTACTAGAAATAAAGAGTCTCCTGGCGTATTATCTTATATTCAGGTGATATCTCTTTAGAAGGTTCTTCAGCCTTTCTCTACATGTTCTTTCCATCTGTGCCTGCTTGCCTTTTTCTGCCTTTGCTTCTCCTTCCATGTTCTCCTTTACCATCTCATTTTTTGCTTAGCTTTTTAATTCCATAAAGTTAAATGAAGACTCTTCTGTGTAATTGCCAGTTCAAGTTTTATGTCACCTCATTGGCTCTGGCAGCAAAGAGACTTCACCGAGTGCTGACCAAATCGGGAAATATTTACCTTACGTAACATTTGGTGCTTTGGGTGTTGGGTCTGCTACTGGTTAGAGAAAGAGAACGTTTAACAGACACAGCTTAGCCCGGGCTTGCAAATGCCCAGGCATCATCCAGCAGCATCAATACATTCTCCACTTTGATTTTACTGATTCCAACCAGTTTGGTCCTTGGCTACAGATAAAACCAGATGAATACCAGGCTGCATCAGTTTCCTAACAAAGCATATTAAATAATCCTGAGTTTCATAAGGAAGGATGAAACTTCCAGGTTTTGAAAGTTCCTCCGGGTGCTGGCTTCGCAAGGCTGGTGCTCAGCCGCGTGTTTGTCAGCCCGGCTATGCTGTGATTTCAACAGCTCACCACTGACGTGCTGACCTGCTACTGAATTCTGGCCTCTTCTCTGATTGCGCAGGATGATGGAGAGCAGCTGGTTCGTCTGGATTTCCCAGATGAACCATATCCCTATGGATATTTACTATGACAACAACTTGGACTGGGTGTCTACTCAGGTAAAAATATTTTCCATTCTGAAGAATTGTGGCCATACAGGTACAAATTCCAACCGTAAGACAAGCGAGTCCTCTGTTGCATTAAGGGTGAAAACCTGCTGGGAACTGGGAAGCGAAGATGAGTAGGGTAGCAGCATCCAGTTATGGTAAAGGAGGACAATCGGTTAATAAAGGAGGACAATCGGTTAATAAAGGAGGAGAGCACATTCCTGGGCAATCTTAACTCAAAGCTAGGTCCCAGCTCTATTTCCTCAACATACCCACCTCCTCACCGCATCGTTCTGTCTCGGACCTTTCCTGCTTATGCAGAGGTGGAAGTCGGTGTCCTGCTGAGCAATTTCACACCAGTGGTACACCAGTGTGGTGTTCCCAGAGAGACGTCCTGGAGACCAGCAGCAAAGCCTGACCATCACAGCAGTACCCTGCCATCTCTGCTTTTTCTGCAGACGTAGGTCTGAGAGCACCCAGGAGGAACTTTTGACTGTTCACAGGCATTCCCAGGAGCACAGAGCCAACTCCCGGTTTTACCCTGGTCCCTGTTAGCCACTCTACGTACCTCTGCTGCTCCACAAAGCTGAAGGAGGATTATGATCCCTGGCTCGAGGTAGCTCAGTTTAGGTTAAAAGAAAATACAGACCAAAGCTGTGCTCTTTAGACAAAGGAGGAAGGCTGCAGCCACCAGCCTGTGCTGACTTCGCTTTCCTTCCCCCTCCTGCAGCTCCAGGCAACATGCAATGTTGAGCAGTCCCTGTTCAATGACTGGTTTACTGGGCACCTGAACTTCCAGATCGAACACCAGTGAGTACACACCCTGAGAGAGAATTTTCCTCCCTCTTTTAAAAATTTTTTTTTTATTTTCTTTTTTTTTTTTTTTTTTTCCCCTATTCTTCTGAATTCTACAAATAGTTGAGGGGCACCAATGAGTTTGTCTTTAAAAAGACCGACGACCCTAAAGAGAGCTTGTCTGTCTCCTGTTCACAGCCTGTTCCCCACCATGCCAAGACACAACTACTGGAAGGTGGCTCCTCTGGTGAAGTCCTTGTGTGCCAAACACGGCATCGAGTACCAGTGTAAGCCGCTGCTCACGGCTTTGGCAGACATCGTGCAGTAAGTAACACCACGCGGGCAAAACATTGCAGAAGGGTGTAGGAGAGGCTGGAAGCCCAAGAACAAGAGCTGGCTTGTTCTCCTCTTACAAGTCAACACACAGAGCCCTCGGTTCCCTTGTCCCCACCAACACTCCCCTACGCAACTGCACAATGTGGCCTCTTATGCTCTCTTTTTCTCTCTCTCAGCTCTCTGAAGAATTCGGGAGAGCTCTGGCTTGATGCCTACCTGCACAAATAAGACGACAAGGCTTGATGGTGCCATTCACAGATCTTTGCATTCCCAGCAAGCTGAAGAGCAGGGACCATAAGGGACTCTACGGCAGAAGAAAATTTGTAAGAACTGAAGGATATGAATCCGATAGATATGAAGTTACCTGAATTTTCCTTCTGGTCTTTCCTGGCATGTTGGTTCAGATATGTTAAGAGCAGACAGGGCAAGCAGGAGATGAATGGTTAGAACAGGGAGAAACTCTTTGCTAAGTGTCTGAGTAAACATGGCCAAGAGCATTGCTGAGCCCGAGTTTGTGCTCGAGTCAGATTATGGACTGGTGCAGCTGCACACACTTCACTTCATGTCAGAGTCCTCTGAACATTTTTTTTTTTTTTTAGGCACTCCTCATGTGAAGGGTTTAATGCTTAACATGACGTTTGCTTATCTGAAGTCATTTGAAATTGTACAGGATTTGGAATTCACATCGTGTTCCATCAATGTGCTTAAACCCTAATAAATTATAACAAACAATATGCTAATGCCTAATATAGTTCCATAAATCAAAAATGCTATCTATTAGCGTCATAGGTTCATAGCATCAAACCAGAGCTAACACATACACAATCAGTGTACCCATAAAACTAGTTTTGTCCTGTTGTAAGTCTGCATTTCTTTGTCTGGGACCAGCAGTTACCCCAGTGGTCGTTACACGGAGCTCCTATGGCCGTCTGGTCTAAAGCAAAGGCACCCACTCCCTGGCTGGGGGGTCAATCGCTCCATCGCTCTCCCTGGAGCCTCCATGGCGGGTAGCCTCTGCTTACCTGCTCTTCAGAGCATTCCTTGGGTGGGTGTGTTTGAGCTGTCACATTTCCCAAATCTGATCCAAGCTCTTGAATAAGAGCAAATTTTCTTTTGGCCTTCTCTTGAAAGGATTTTTTTTGAGGAATTCTAGGGAAGGGGGCATTGGTAAGTAGTAGGAGCAATGAAAATCAGCTGCTAGTATAGTAGAAAATATTCAGATTAGTTTTCTCTAGCCCATAGTTATACTGATAGTTATTAGCCATAAAGCAAAAAGTAGTAGTATTATTATCCACATTATATATCCAACATTATACATGAGTAATAAACCTAGAGGTAACACAACTGAGTTCCTGGAACTGAGCTCTCACAATCAAAAATGATTCTAGCAAGAAATAATCCTAGTTGCTTTATTTAAGGAGTGCACTGAGCCTACTTGTGTCTTTCCTCCCCTAACCCTTGGCCCCAGCTGAGCCTTGGCCAGTTGGGCCGGGGAA